>NW_017671614.1:0-62959 GCF_001879085.1 Nicotiana attenuata
TTGAATTCCATCGTGAGTTCGAGGTATAGCCCCGAGTTATGGGCGTGTGAAAGATCTTTTCATGTCTCCTAATTGGCAGTGAAGTAAATTTCATGTTGCGGTATGAATTCAGACTCATGAAGACTAAGTGACTGTGTACAGTTTATGGCGGTGGGAGGTATACAGGAATGTTAGATAGAGGCAAAGCAGGTGGGTTATCTCCTGCGGAGTGTTCTGAGGTTGTGTGATCCTTGTGTTGTCTATTAGAAGATATCATTACAAGTGAAATATATGTGTTGGAATTTTAATTTGGGCAGCTTAAGAGTGGGCTTAACTGTTGCGAGATTTGCAAAAGATTTAAAGTACTAGATGATTTGTGTTTACACAAGCTTACAAAGGATTTGAGTTTAATCTCACTATGGTATTGTGGCATCAATAGAGTATAAGAGTTATGAGTTATTGAGGGTATTCTGATCTATGGCTTCGAGCCAAGTGGGGGAGTTTGCTATTGATTAGCTGATTGCTCGGTTATGTGCTATGTTGGTTCCGATTCGAGGCGTGTGGTGAATCAGTTCTGGATGCGGAGATTGAGCCCGAGGATGGCTCGAGTAAAGGAAATTTTTTACTAAGGAAGGTTATGTGCTGCAGTGTCAGAAGTGCCAATGAGACGCTGGTTGTTCGGTTCTGTTGATCGGGCTAAGTGCAGTATGAATAGAGTGAATGACTCTCGAAAATGGTTCTAATGTGTTCAAGATGCTTCATGTAGCAATTGGGTATCTCAAAGTCGTATGTGTGGTTAGAAACCGAGTTTTCATTGGAAGAGTTCAAGACTTGTGGTATTTCTATGTTAATTATGGGATTCTATGTATTAGTATCAGGAAGATAAAGGTAACGGGTTTAGATTCGCAGGAAGTTTTTTAGAGTAAGGTGTTTTGGAATGTGGTACTTTTGGGAATATTTAAGAGAGTATTCAGCGGCTTATGGGTCATAGACGGTGTGGATTTATGCTTGGGCCTCGTGTGGTAAACCTGGGTTGAGAAATTGTGGTGCTACAGCAAGAGGGAGTATCAAGTTGAAAGTGAATCAGAAGGAAATTTAGATAGATGAAGTAGCTTGATAATAGACCGAGTCGGTATGGTAAGGATATGATTAATTCCTTGTGTGTGTTTGAGGCGATGAGTTCTTTCAGGTATTTTGCAGCGATGCTCTTAGGTTTTGATGGCTTTCTTAGCTCGATTGAGTTAGAAGGATTCGGTCTTGACAAGTCGGATTTGTGCAAGGGGAACACGGAGAGTTCTTGATGGTTTTTGTCGTGGGTTGGAGATGTATATTTTCTATGGGCATGCGGAGCATGGGATGTATAGTGATTTTTCTTCTAGATAGGACCAACGCGGAGTTCTTGACTAATGGAGTGCGTAGTGGTCTGTGGCTCGGAAGGGAGACGAAGTTCTCATGTTATCCAGGACGGTACGGTATATGCGGTATGTTGTGAGGATCGAGATTTGCATGTGTAAAATTACGATTTAGTTCTGGAAGGAGGTTCATGAAATTCTTAGGCAGCACGAGCAGTTTCAGATGATTAAGGAAGTGGTATTGCTAATTGAGGGGATTTGACGAGGGTATACGTTTCAGAAAAGACAACGTGGTTAAGTTGATGGTACTTCGGTAGTATTGCGGCCCTTTCTTGTCGGATCGGCTGCTGATATTTGAGTTTGCTTGGCAGCACAGAAGAATCGTAAAGTATATCTCATGGAAAGATTGAGTCTAAAGGTGAGATGTGTATGCGAGTGGCGGAATTGGGATCAGATATGGTAATTCGTGTGCCTTGTGGACTTGGAGACTACAAGTTCTCATACGCAGGTTAGCTCGTGGTTGTGGATGGCAATTGTGGGCAAGCTAGTCAGATGTTAGTATGTGCTACGACTCAGTCATTCTGAACCTTCGAAGGATTATTTATCTGTTGTGGGTAACAAGAGCTGATGTGTGGTCTATTGGTAGACCTATGTGGGTATGTGTCCAGCATCGAGATGGTTTTGTTGACTTTGAGTTGTTGTTGGTGAAGGATGTATTGATTCAGTTGTTGTGAGCTATTAGCGGTTAGGGGGATCTATGAGTTACCTTTCAGTGTTATGAGACGTTACGATCTGTTGGTTATAGGCACCTATGGTGCGGTTCTATCGAAATTTTCATAATGGAAGTCGAGCGGGAAGAGTAATTGGTAATTGCTCGGTAAATGGCGTGTCGGTTATGTTCTATCGGGTTTGCGTGATGTATGTCATTTGTTTCACCGCAGGTGTAATGATTTGCTTTGGTTCCAGACATCAGATTGTGCGTGGTTGTCAATCTCGAGCATAGTGACTTGAGGTGTCTCACGTGGAGCCATGTTTGGTTAGGATCGCGCATTGCAGCGAAGCTATGTGGAGATATGACCTTGCGGGTTAGATTCGTGTGTTCTATTTCTATGATGCGAGACAGGTTCTCAGCCGTGTGTTGTGATGACACTGGTGAGCTTGAGGTACAGCTCTTTCGTTTGAGTCAGTTTCATGATGTGAGTATGTTTGGATTGTTGCTTATTGGTGCGCGGACTGCGCAAGTTGTGGCTTTAGCCTGTCTTGGTGTGTCGTGTCACCAGAGTAATTATGTTGGATTAGATGAGGTCGTTGGGGTCTGTAATGAATACAAACGGATTCGATTTCAGCATGTTTGATGGATAAATATCGAGGTTCGATTCAGAAATTTGCTATGGTCCTTGCCAAAGGAGAAGTAACCTTATAGATGGCTGGTCTGAGAAATGGTTATGGTTTATTGCGTGTTTCATTTATCATTGGCAGTATATGGAAGTGTTGGAATGAGACTTTAGTTGATGAGAGGTTTTCTACCGGTATTTGGGTATTGTTTGCAGTTGCTGTGAATAGAAGTTATTGCTACGAGCGTTAAAGTTATGTGGTTTATCATGTAATTGCACCTGAGGCTGTAGGTATGGGTTATTACAGCTGGTTCGGGCTTATTCAGAGTATAGATGTGAGATTTTGGTCTTGTAGATGATATCGGTAGTGGAAATGTGGTTCTATGATTTATGGGCTAGATTGGATTGTGTAATTTCAGCTACTACGTGTATTCGGACCTATATGAGATAGGGTGACGTGGGATCACCCCCGGGTATATGCATGGTAAGGTTATTCAGCGATGGGTTGGCTTGTAGAACGACTCTCGGTACGTTCGAGGACGAACGTGTGTTTAAGTGGGGGAGGATGTAACGACCCGACCGGTCGTTTTGAGCTTTTGCACCTTAATCGCCAGTTCCCGGGCATAACTTGCCCCGTGTAACGTATTATGACTGATGTAGATCGTTGGTTTTGGTTTTCAGGAAAATTGGAATGGATTTGAAGGAAACAGTCTCAGTTGAAAGTTTTGAATTTGAAAAGTTTGACCAAGATTTGACTTATTTCTATATGAGTTCGGATGAGAATTTTTATGATTTGGCTAGCTTCGTTAGGTGATTTATGACCCAGGAGCGCGATCGGAATGCATTTTGGAAGTCCGTGGAAGGATTTGGCTTGAATTGGCAAAGTTAGTATTTTGGCGAATTCCGGTTGATAGGTGAGATTTTGATCCGAGGGTCGGAATGGAATTCCGAGAGTTGTTGTAGCTTCGTTATGTCATTTGTGACGTGTATGCAAAATTTCAGGTCATTCGGACGTCGTTTGGTCGGGTTTTTGATCGAAAGTGTATTTCGGAAGTTTTTGGAAAGCTTAGGCTTGAATTCGATGAGTTTTGGGTAATTTGATGTTGTTTGAGGTGTTTTGATGATTGGAACAAGTTCGAATGATGTTATGGGTTATGTTGGTAGGTTTGGTTGAGGTCCCGAGGGCCTCGGGTGTTTTTCGGGAGATTAAACGGATCAATTTCATGTTTTGAGGACTTCAGAAAATTGCAGGTTCAGTTGCAGGCTTTTGTTCATTGCGATCGCGTTGGTTCTCTCGCGATCGCATAGAAGCTTTGGAGGGAGATGTTCAATTGTGCTTCGCGTTCGCATAAGTTGAGGTGCGATCGCACAGTAGGATGAAATTTGATGATCGCGAACGCGTAGGGCAGGTCGCGTTCGCATAAAGTAAAGTGGAACTGAGGTTTTGGTTGAGATTTGTTCTTCGCGAACGCGGAGTGTTGTACGCGATCGCATAGAGTGATTCTGCAGTGTATTGCGTTCGCATTTATTGTGTTGCGATCGCATAGGGTTTAATCTGAGGCCTGAGTTTTTTTGCTTCGCGATCGCTAAGGTTTTTCCGCGATCGCATAGAAGAAAAATATGCCTGGGCAGAATGTTTTTAAAGTCATCTTGTTCGCGAATGTGGGTCTATTTTCACCCATAGCTGCTCATTTTTGGAGATTCTTGAAGGAAATTAAAGAAGGATTCAAGGGGAAACGACTTGAGGTAAGAACTTTGGTCTTAAAACTCGATTATATTGTGAAATCCACCTAGAAATTCATGGAAATTAAGCCTAAAATTGAAGAACTAGGGCTTGAGATTTTGAAATTTGATTTAGGGATTTGAAGGACCATTTGAGGTCGGATTTGAGAACTTTTGGTATGTATGAACTCGTGAGGAGATAAGGAATCTATTGATGTGAAAATTTCTGAGTTTCGAGAAGTGGGCCCGGGGCTCGGGTTTTGGTAATTTCGGGATTTGTGCCGGTTATTAATTATTTTCGCTTGGGTTTTGTTCCCTTAGCATATTGTGACGTATTCGTTTTGATTTTGGATAGATTCAACGCGCGTGGAGGCCGATTTGAGGGGCAAAGGCGTCACGAGCTAGAGATTTCGCCGGTTCGAGGTAAGTAATGATTGTAAATGCTGTTCTGAGGGTTTGAAACCCCGGATTACACATCGCTGTGTTACTTTGACGTGACTTACACGCTAGATGACGAGCGTGGGGTAGAGCACCGCTGGGGATTGTGACCTAGTCCATCCCGAACAATTATTTTAATGCGCACTTGATAGTTAATTGTTTGATACTATTATATCTTAGGCTGTATGCCATGTTTGGGGCCTTGTGCCGACTTATTGAGACCCTTAGGGGCATCTTTTACTATTTTTCCTCACTTTATTTGTTTGAAAGCATGTCCTCAGTCATGTGTTACTTGTCTATTCACTCAAATCTGGCTTTACTACTATATTCTTAAAAACAAATATGGAAACTGTGTTGGGCTGAGTTCCCTGTTTTACTGAGATAGACCAAGGGTCCGAGTGTGAGATTGATGACTGAGAGAGGCTGAGGGCCTAGATGTGAGGATTATATATATCTATGGATCGGGCTGCACGCCGCAACAATACATATATATATGGATATGGATCGGGCTGCACGCCGCAGCGATACTTATATGGATCGGGCTGCACGCTGCAGCGATATAGCGCTTGGGCTGTAGGTGCCCTTCCGGAGTCTGCACACCCCCAGTGAGCGCAGTCGACTATATATGTGGATCGGGCTGCGCGCCGCAGTGATATATAGATCGGGCTGCACGCGCGCAACGATTACTATATGATACCTATTGAGCGTGAGTGCTGAGTACGAGTACTGATGGGTAAGAGTTGAGTCACGAGTGATAGAGAGGCTAGCTCGAGGGGTGATAGATATATACATGCACATGAGTGATGTTGGCCTGAGAGGCCTGTTTATGAACTTATTGATTTCACTTCTCTTTAAAGTGAGTTTCTACCGAATATGTTGATTTATTGACTGCTTTCACTCATCTTTATATTGAGCCTCTGTCGGTAAGTTGAATAAATATTTTAAAACAACTTTTACTTAAACTGGGGTTTATGAGATGTTCAGAAATTAATCATTGATTTGGCATTGGTTATTTCCACTGAGATCTTCAAGTTATGAAGCGCTTATGATTACTGTTTTGCCCGAGGGGCTGTTTTACGAACTATGCTTTGCCCGAGGGGCCGATTATTGCTTAAATCTCTATTATTATTTTAAATGGTGTTGAACCCCTACTGAAATTGCTAGAAGTATTTCAAAATGATTTTTTTTCTTCTAAAAGCTGGATTTTAAAAGGGAAGATTGACTCGTATTATGATTTGAAAGCCTGTCGTGTTTATTGAGCCTAACGTAAATATGGATTCATTGTTTCCTACTGCTCAGTCTTTATTTACTCTTATTACTTATTGGGTTGGAGTACTCACATTACTCCCTGCACCTCGTGTGCAGATGCAGGTATTGATTCACCCGGTAGCGGGTTTTGGCTGATTGGAAGCAGAGCTATAGGAGTTTAGCGAGGTGACTGCCAGCGTTCGCAGCACCGCTTCTCTCTCTGTTGATCATTATTCCTGTTCAGTGTATTTTTAGACCTTGTAATTGTATTTACACTCTTATAGATGCTCGTGACTTGTGACACCCCGGTTTGGGCTGTGTTTGGGTTGTATTCCGCACTTAATAAAGAAATCTTTGTTTAGACTGTGGTTATTTAATTATGTTAAAACTGTGAATCAATATTTAACTATTTTGAAAAGGCGAAATGGGTTGGTTGGCTGGCCTTGTCTTCACGAGAGGCGCCATCACGACCGGGCCGGTTGGTGTCGTGACATTTAGCTTTGGATCAGCAATGTGCCTGGAAATATTTTAGAAATGAATTATCACTTGAACTTCAAGTTCACATTTTCTTGTACGAGGATCTAGATGTATTCATAATAATTCATTTCATGTATCACTTTTTCAGCTGCCCATTTTCTCCCCCTAATGTCAGGATCACCAACGCATTTTTCAACCTTCTTTGGGAACCTATCTTTGTGTATTGTGGCAGGACTATTAAATCATATAGCACATCCATATTTCTAGATGGGAATAACCGTGAACCAATTGTGATGGGGAGAATTTATCATAACTTGATGGGGAGAATTTATCATAACTTGTTGGCTAGATGTGTACAAGTGCTGTTGTATATTAAATAATATACCTCATACCAAATTTCTATTTGCCAATTTTGTTCTCATAACCAATGGTTTAGCTATAATTGGAGGCATACAATTTCTGCTAAACCAACTTGGATTTAAACTAGCATTATCAAGATAAATGGTCATAATATATATTTTGGAACTGTGCTCTAATAATTTGAGTAAACAACCTTGCACAAACCAAAGTGCAAGTTGATAACAAACGCACATGTGACCATACAATAGATGCATCTATTAAAATCATATAATAGTAAAAGGTCCAGATGGCAGGTGATTGAGCCCATACATATATATCACCTTTTTTTCATTCCAGATATCAAGGGATTCAATCCCAACCTTAACTGGTATATCATGAGAAAAAAACAACACAAGAGAATTCTTGAAGAATCTTCTATTTCTTTAATATATGCCAATGTGAATTCTCAATCAATTTTCACATCATAATTGAACCGGAATGGTCAACCGGTCATGCCAACTAATATTTGTTTCAATAAACCTCTAGTTTACTTATGGCATGTGATTCTATCATCATATTTATACATCTGTAGTACAAATAGAAGAAAAGTCGGGTAACCTTTCATATTTACCCGGTATGTTATAGTAATATGAAGATAATCAATCTTCCTTTCATTTATAGTCTCAATATGCCAACCACTTTGGCTAATACATTTGAAACTCAAAAAGTTTCTTTTGAGACTTACTACCACCAATGCCATGAATAATTTTATTTATTCGGGCAGTAACAAATTCGCTCTTCTGGAGCTCTCAATAATTTTGCACTACAAGATTTTTTATAACACCATCCAAGTGGTGAATTTTTCCTCCACAGAGAAAATTATCTTATCATAATAATTGTCATGGTCAAAATCATCATAAGCAAAATCTTTTCTTGCTTTAATTTTGCCTTTAATAACCTTTTATAAGGCATGTCAAATTATTTTTGGCGTACCACATGTATGCGACCAATGACATATTCATGTAATCACACAATAATATTCATTATTTCTCTTTCTCTCAAACCTCCCTTTGAGGTGAGTTGTGGTGTATATCCAATCATGCATTGCACGTCTTTATTCATTACTTTTATCACATATTGTTACATTCACCTTCAGGAATGAATCTGCATTCTCAATGCACAAGTCACATTCTCTTCAAAGAATGGAGTATAATTATCGCGACGTGCTTTATGAATTTTTCATACCAATTTGATGGTAAATATTTCCTTCACCTATTGAAGGATTACTTCGAGAACCCTTATTGTTCTCCTTTTACAGTTACCATAGTGATGACAACTATTATTTCGTCGCTTGCCATGCCCTCGTACATGCATACAGTCATGAAAAATTATTTTCATTAGTCATCATTAGATCATCAATATGGTGCATTGAGACTCAAACTCAACGCCTTACCCATATAAAGGCATGTAAGGCTATAATGCATTGGGACTCGAACCCAACTCTTATCATCATGTTGCACCAGGACTCAAACCCGATGTCTTGCTCTCGTGGAGCGTTGGGACTTGAACCCACCGTCTTACCCTCAGTTAATTGCATAATAGGCCAAAATGCCTAGAGATTTACCAGCAAGCCTTTAAAAATAATACCACTTCGTGATTATATATGAATAACAAGTATCTGTGCAATTGTATGTCGAATAAATTTAATAGAATGGACATTTCTATCAAAAGATCACGGGTACTCCAACGTCCATGCACAGTAGCGTAGCATCATTTTCTAGAACAATGAATCCTTGTCCGGTAAGAGATGTAGCAAATAATTTAAAGACATACCTTCCCGATTCCTTGATTTCATCGCTTGATACAATTCAAAAAATTCAACTAAATATTGCACGTAAAGTTAATGCAAATATATGAAAGGGTGAATGAGTTTATAAGGATGAAAAACTTATCTTTGCATTATCATCCAATAATTTTTTTTATTGTACTTAATCTCATAGTCTGCTTATAATTCACATAATCTTGACGTAGAAGATCATGAAATGAGCAATTCGTGCTGATAACGTGTTAAGAAACTTAGCTCAAAGTAATAATATAATACAAGAAAATAGACAAGAATGTAGGGAGCAAGAGAGGAGAGATTCTTATTTCTTCCATGTATTCAAGTGTGTACAATATGATGTCCAAATCCTCTATTTATAGGATGACATTGAGGTATACAAAGGGATATCATAAACATGGTATTAACTATTGAGATCATGGGAAAATATCATGGGGAGGTTATGGAGGTGTGAGAGTTACAATTATAATGGTGAGAAGTAGTGAGAGTTATCTACATAATGGAGAAGAGTAGTGAGAATAATTTCTTTAGGAGTTATAGATATCCATTATAAAATAATATTTCATAACATTTTTCCCTATTTTGGAATTTTACAATTCTTATGTCCAAACGCCCACTAAATTTCTTTTTTTTTTTTTTTTTTACAACCTGCCCCCTACCCCAAAAAAAAAAAAAAAAAACATAAGTGTAGCATAATTTGTTGGAGCTCTAGTAGTAGAACAAACAAGGTCTAAAAAGTGAAGAATCCAAAACAGCAAAAAGGTTTTCTCCAATTCCCCACCCAATTCGCGAAATCCCCAAGAACCCTTTCCCCATACAATTAATTTCGTGTGATTTCGTCGAAATTCACCCCGCCCTCTCATATTCTTCTTCCCTTTTTCCTCTCTGAATATCATAGCCATAGGAGTATTTTGTTTATTGAACTTCCGCCGTTTGTATTTTGGGATTTCCCTCTGTTTCCTTTTTTCCAATCAAATCAACTATGTAAACATCCATTCCATGCATACATGATTCGGCAATATCCAGCAAAACCTGGCAAATTTCTACTACTTCAATGGGGGCCTTAACGAGTTATCGAAAACGCGGTGACGATTGTTTCACCTTGAATTACAAAATCCCAGCTTCAAACGTTGACCCTCACATTTCCAAAAAACCTAGGCTTTCTATGAACCAAACAACGCTAGATCACCACTCTTTTCCCACCAAAACATCAACAGCGA
Source organism: Nicotiana attenuata (assembly GCF_001879085.1). Taxonomy (NCBI): domain Eukaryota; kingdom Viridiplantae; phylum Streptophyta; class Magnoliopsida; order Solanales; family Solanaceae; genus Nicotiana; species Nicotiana attenuata. The sequence goes on from NW_017671614.1 coordinate 9,950, forward strand.
CACGGCTTTTCATCAAATACCCATCTTTTATCACTCCCATTAAAAGGGAAATTCATGCTCCTTGTAGAAGGCCATCTTCTTCAAGATTTGGAGGTGGGTCCCACTCAATAATGGGGAATTTCTTAGTTCAGCAGTTATATAGAACTAAAAGAAGCGCTATTAAAACCTTAAGGTACTTGAAGAAAAAAGATAAAGAAGTGTTAATAAACATTGATGATGATGATGGGGATTCACATGTTGAGGAATTGGGAACTGGGGTTGTTCCAAAAACGGGTCTTTTTGACGGGTCGGGTCAGAGAAGGAAGGAGAGTAATGCAAAAACGGGTCTTTCTAATGGGTCAGGTGGGAGATGGAAGGAGAGTGATGGTATTATTGAAATATTGGATAATTCTGATGATGGTGTTGTTACGGATGTGCAGCTTCAGAGTTCTTCAGTTGTAACAGTGTCCGATGACGATGTGAATTTGTTGAAGGTGGAGAATGCAGAAAAGATGATGGACTCGTTATCTTTGAGTAGTAGCAAGTTTGATGATTCATCTTCATCAGCATCCTTTGTTCCTTCGTATAAGAAATTGTTGGATTCAGCTGAGAAAAGAAATGATAGTTTAAATAGCCTGCAGTTTCACATTGAGTATACTGAGAAAATTCTTGAAACATATAAGTTGTTGAGGCCTCAAAAGAAAGATGAACAATATGTTAAGGAGGTAATATTGCTGCAGCCTTTTTCTTTGTAATGACGTTTGCATGCATTAAGGGCTCGTTTCTTTTGCAATATAACAAAAGTAATCCAGGCATAAATCTCTAGCATTATTAATACAGCATTTGGTTCAGTATAAATCTTTGCGTTACTAAATATGCATTACTGAAACAGTGTTAGATTTTCGGTGTAAAACTCTGCATTACTGGATCCTTGTGTATAATGTCATTGGTATGCATTAGCGCTTATGTCCTTATGTTGTATGGTTTAATTACTTGCAGGATGTGATTACAGAACCCTTTGTGCAACTTGATAAGGAGGAAGAGGCTGAAGTTTCTCATGCTTTATCTAATTATAGCAGGTATAACTTATTTAAACTTCATTTTTCTTTTCAAAAGGCTCCAATTTTCAAAATTGAAATTTCTTCATATGTTTGTCCTTTCTCGCGGACTTATTTTTGCAGGAGGAAGGTTTTGGTAACCCATGAAAACTCCAATATAGATATTACTGGAGAGATATTGCAGTGTTTGAGACCTGGGGCATGGTTGAATGATGAGGTATTACTTTATGCCAGTTACCTAGCTTTGGTGGTTATAGAAAATACTGTAATGGAAATGGAGCAAGGGAATGACGAGGTTTTCATCTTTTGCAGGTGATTAATGTGTATCTTGAGTTGTTAAAAGAGAGAGAGAAAAGGGAGCCCCAAAAGTTCTTGAGATGTCATTTCTTTAACACATTCTTTTACAAGAAGGTCGGTGCTTTGCCTTTAAGCTCAAAATTTTGAGTTTCAAAGTTATTCAGTTGCTTCCTAGGTTGCATTCTATGCTTATCAGCTTTCTAGGTTTATGTCACTTGTCTTCTTTTCATACCATGAATGTTTTTCATGGCAAGGGGTAATCTTATTTCCTTTATCTTTTTCTTTTTGAATTGGAGTTTGTTTGGCAAGTTGTTGAGTATCAACCTATTATGGATTTACATAAGACACACACATAGAAGTTACTAACCATATTTTCACCCATTCTGCTCTTCACTTCACTCGGAGAAGAAAAATTGCACTTTAATCATGGATACCCGAAGCATAGATTGGCATGTTCGATCATTAATCGTTTCTTTCCTTAGTTGAAAAATGATTTTCTTAATTCTTTCGTTTTCTCTCCTTACGACTCTTGGAATGTACATATTTAGCATCTTCTTTGTGCTGTCGCTAACACTAGCTTAGAAAAAATGAGGATGCTGATTGGAATGTACTAACTAGTGCCTGCTCTGACATGAAATTACACCCGAGTATCAATGACCATGTTTCCTCTTGTTTCTCTTTAACCTTTCCCTCGATGAGAAGGAAAGTTCATGTTTTCTCTTCTTTATCACAGACTACTCTCTCTCTCTCTCTCTCTCTCTTTTATTTTTTTGATAACCGTGGTGTCCGGACCAGCTTGCACGCACCTTGACTAATTTCACTGTATACCTGCTACCTCCCACTAGCAACAGGTACCGGGTAACTTTATCCACCAAGTCTTGGACATATAGAAAGAAATCACATAGTGTTTTAGTCTCCACAGTGAAGAAATCTGCAAGGATCATGATTTGCAATTATTTCATCACCGACTTTTTCTTGCCACAATTTGTTAATAAGTATTTGTTATCTGCTATGCTGATCTCTGTAGAGAACTTTGTTTCCAATCTGAGTAATGCGTGCTCTATGGTGAATGATCCGATGGTTGACACTGTCTGGTTTCTCCCTCAAGTTGGTCTTGTAATTTTCTTGTCAATAGCCTCTGTAAGATGTCTAGCATGTGCCCTGAAATATCCTTTTACTGCATATCATCACATCTTGCTCAGTGGACGAGGTTGCTATGTCAGATAGTGTTATCAACTCCAAAGTGACATCACTGTGTATGAAATTCTTATATTAAGTTTCCTACATGGAGAAGGTTACATCTGCTAATTGTTCTTGTGGACATTTTCTGCAATTTCAGTTAATCAGTGGCAAGGGAGGCTATAACTATCAATCTGTGAAAAGATGGACATCCCAAAGGAAGCTGGGGTACAGCCTCTTTGAATGTGATAAAGTAAGAATTATCAGCATTCATTCATACTCTAGTTTTGTTGTCTATTGTATATTGATTGATATGTCCTAATCTACTTAGATTTTTGTCCCTATCCACCAAAAAACACATTGGTGTTTAGCTGTCATCAACAAGAAGGATGAAAAGTTCCAGTATCTTGATTCACTTGGAGGAAGAGATAATAAAGTACTGAGAGTGCTGGTATGTTTTGCATCTGTTTACCTGGAAATGGTTTTTCAAATGAATGCATATGTGACATTCTATTTTCAAATCTAATTCTATTTAATTTTTTCCTGACTGTACTGTGTCAATGTAGGTTCTATGCAGTCTGCCACATACTACTATTATTTCTATAATTGGAGACTTAGGCATAAACACATTAGTACATGCATTAAGCCTTTTAATAAGTTAGTAGTGATGAGGCCTGGACACCACTGTTATTGAAAAAGGAGAAGTTAGTACTGATGATGATAGAATTTGCTGGTTAATAGTGGGTGGCATTAGATGGGATATTTTAATCTTGTTTATGTTGTCTCCTAAGCAGATGGGATTGCGGTTTGTGTTGAATTGCTATTCATATCCATTGGGATCACATGATCCAATTGGTTAGGCTTTTAACATGACTGGTTAGGTGTAGATAAGGTCTTCCTCTTCCCATTATTTCGTTTCAATTTGTTGATTCTTGTTTTACTGTTTCCATTTGTTGTATTTTCCTTTGTTTCCTTCCTGTCTTAATCTCTTCCCAGTTTTGGTTGTAATATGCTGTCAGTTGTACTTGGGTGTGATCTTATACCTAATTCCTGATGGAATTTGGTAGTGTGCAAGAAGTTTCTTGAAAAGAAAGTGAGAGATAGTAAAAAGGGTTGAGGGGTGGGCCCATTATCCACCGGTTTCCGAACCTTGCACCATTATCTCTTGGGGATTTCGTGGTGATCTAAAAAAATAAAATACAGATAGGCTATTGTTTGCTTCAGAATACACATTTAGTCTCTAGTGAAATCTTACCATAGTCTAGTGGACTAAAATGCAGGGAGGATAATGTAACTTTCTTACTATGATACCATGGCATTATGTCGTGGTTAATCCTGTAGCAACTAGCAACACCACTTGCAGGAAAACCAATTGAATGAAAAATAAAAAATAAAACAAGAGCTCCTTGTAACACTGGCTGCTGCAATTTGTTTTTGGAAGATACGCTCATGTTTATTGAGAAACAGCCTCTCTGCCCTTCCAGGGGTAGGGGTAAGACCGCGTACATCTTAACCTCCTAAGACCCCACTTGTGGGAAACTACTGGGGTTGTTGTTGTTGTTGTTGTTGCTCATGTATATTGAGATTTTGTTTTAAATAGAAGGATGTCCTGATTTGCGGAAACTGAAAACTAAATGTGCAGACTAGGTACTTTATTGACGAGGTGAAGGACAAGAATGAGAAAGATATTGATGTTAGCTCGTGGAAGCAAGAATTTGTAGAGGACCTCCCAGAGCAAAAGAATGGGTGCGTAATACCTGAATCTTTTTATTGATAAAGGCATGGTACTTTAATCTTATTGGTCTAACAGTTTGTTCCCACATGTTGGAACCTCATTTGTATATATTATTATTCCTATGCGCTTATCCAAAAAAAGACACAAATCTTTCTATGTGAAGTGCAGCCTCATTAGCTAATTGGGCTTTGTTGGAGTTTGCTCAAGAATTTTCATAAAACTTAAAAGATATTTTCATTTAAATATATAAATGAGAAATCGTATTCTTGTAGTTTGACCTTGAATTTGCGTTTCCCTTTCTATGGCTAGTTGTCTTTAAGTACCTGAGGAGATCACTTTTTCTGGGACCTCGTCAAAATTGCTTGTTGAATTGACTTTCTGTTGGTAGTTGTATCTTTTATGTCTCTTTTAAAGTCATGAATAGTTCTCGTTCTGCTAATACTTTGTGAACCGTTTATCCCATGTAAGCATATTAATCATCTATGTTTAAGGACGTCTAAATACATAGGCGGCCCCTTAGACTTGCCAAAAAGTTTCGTTTGGACTTTAATTAAAGGTGATACCTATTGAACACCCGAAAACAATAACAACTTAAAATGGGCAGCCCGGTGCACTAAGCTCCCTCTATGCGCGGGGTCCGGGGAAGGGCCGGACCACAATGGTCTATTGTATGCAGCCTTACCCTGTATTTCTGCAAGAGGCTATTTCCACGGCTCGAATCCGTAACCTCCTGGTCACATGGAACAACTTTACTAATTACGCCAAGGCTCCCCTCCAACAATATCAATAACATACTAGTGTAATCCCACAAGTGGGGTTTGGGGAGGGTAGTGTATACGCAGAACTTACCCCTACCTTGTAAAGATAAAGATGTTGTTTCCAATAGATCCTCGGCTTGAGGAAAACATTTCAAAGCAATTTTGAAAAAGAAAACTGGTAGTGAAGAAGGCGTGGAAAAATAGTAAGGAAAGCATAGCAAAACATTTGAAAAAAAGAAGCAGTAAAAATAATAATAAGATAACCGAAGCATATGAAACGATAGGTAGTAATAGGAGAATAGTAATTGTAATTGAAGAATAAGACTATACGAGAATAGTACTAATACTACTGGTATGAAAGGAGAAGCAAATGATAAGCTCCAAACTAGCACCAAGCTTCTCCCACTATAAAACGAGACAACACTCGACTACCTACTAACCTTGTACCCTAATTCGCATCCTCCATATCCTCCTATCTAAGGTCATGTCCTCAGTGAGCTGAAGATGCACCATGTCCTGCCTAATCACCTCTCCCCTTTACTTCGGCCTACCTCTACCTCTCGATAGACCCACCATTGTCAACTCTCACACCTCCTCACTGGTGCATTTGTGCTTCTCCTCTTTCACATGCCCGAATCATCTCAGTCTCGCCTCCTTTATCTTGTCCACCATTTTGTCCCGGATATCTTCATTCCTAATCATATCTCTCCTAGTATGCCCACACATCCATCTCAACATCCTCATTTCTTCAACTTTCATCTTCTGAATATGATGAGTTCTTGACTGGACAACACTCCATCCCATACAACATTGTTGGTCTAACAACCACTCTGTAGAACTTACCTTTAAGTCTTGGCGGCACATTCTTGTCACACAAGACATTAGATGCGAGCCTCTATTTCACCCACCCGCTCTAGTACGATATGTAAGATCATCGTCAATCTCCTCACTTCCTTGAATTGTAGATCCAAGATACTGGAAACTTCCTCCCTTGGGGATAACTCGTGTATCAAGCCTCACATACTGAACTTGCACTCGAAGTATTCTGTTTTAGTCCTGCTCAACCTAAACCCTTTAGACTCCACGGTTTGTCTCCCACCTCCCTGTGAGTCTCGTCAACCAGTACAATATCATCTCCGAATAGCATACACTATGTCACATCCCCTTGGATATGACGTGTCAATTCATCCATCACTAAGGCTAATAGAAACGGGCTAGGCTATGAGCTGATTCCTGGTGCAACCCCATTAGACTAAAAAGTGTTATGAGTCTTCTCCCACTGTTCTTACCCGGGTCATGGCTCCATCGTACATTTCCTTAATCGCCCTAATGTATGCCACTTGACATATGTTGAAAATGTGCTTATTGAACACATGTTTGGCAGTCAACCAAAATACTTAAACCCACGAGTTTCACACATTTGACATAAAAAATGTAACCGATATGAAATAGACATGTTGGAAAAAAGAATGATTTGTCAACTGAGTCCCATTCTACCCCATCCCCTTCTGTTCTCGTTCCACCCCGCCGTCAATTTCTTCTCCCAGTCTCTTTCTCTCTCTCCAGTCACTCCAGTTGCTCATCTTCTCTGATCCTTCAATCTTTTTTCCCTTTTCACATTTGTCTCTGGAAAACCATAAGCTTCGTGGGAGGAGGGCCATCGGAAGTTGGTAGGAAAACTAAGTGAAAGAAAGTTAAAAGAACTTGATCGGGAAAATTCAACTCACTGGTGAAATCTCTTTTACAAAGAGAAACTTTAGGATTGTTTTGATTCTTTTATTGCGTTTGTTGGTGTGAAAGATTGCGAGTACTCAGAGGTGGGCACGGTTTTGTGTGTGTTTGGACGAAATGGGTGATCGCAATTTTGTGGTGGTGGTGTGAAGGAAGCTGTGCTGAGGTCGGTGATGGTGGATGGCAACAATTCTTCATTAGTTCTACTTATTTTTTGGCCTTTATGGACATCTGTTGGCCCTGGAGGGCAGCAGTGTTTTGAGTGCAATAAGCCAATAACAATTGTGGTCGTGGTGGTGGAGTCTATTCTGATTCCTTTGAACAGATTAACTGCAGATGATAAACTTTTGAGCTAATTGAATTTAGTTCCTTTCGGCACTTCAATTGGCCCTTTTCTCTATCTACATAGATGAGCCAGGTGTTTTAATTCTATAGCCCAGACTTGAGACCTATGAGATGTTGACCCGACAAAAATTGCAAAAAGTTCTTTTATCTTTGCAGTGTGCACACTCAGTTTTATCATCTATGGATCTTGCATGTAGATTGAGTTTCGGCCATATTTCCGGCAAGATAACTCTTTTCTATTTCCGGTCAAATTTTCCGTAGTGATAATTTTTTGTTCCTATATAGAGGCTCATTTGAAGCCGACAGGGGATGATATTGTGGAAGTGGTGCGGTGGTAGTAGGAGGATGGAGTTGCAGCGGGAGAGTTGAGGGGTTGATTTGTGTGGAAACATGAAATTTCTCATCCGTTCTCACGCTCGATTTTGGGTGTAAAACAAGCTCTATGCCATGTCAGCACTACGTGCTCAATATGCACATTTTAGGTCACACCTTTAGTTGAAGTGTCTAAATATAATTTCTTGGCAAGTTCAAGGGGCCATCAAAGTGTTCAGCCTTTAAGTAAAGATGGTCCTTGTATTTCTATTAGAATAACATGTTATATGGCAGATTGGTTTTATTTTTTATGCTATTGAGCAGACTTCCTATTGATAGCCCGTAGCCGTATTTGTGATGTCTCTTTTAAAGTCATGAATAGTTCTCGTTCTGCTAATATTTTTTTTTTGGGGATGAAATCTCATTCTGCTAATACATTGCGACTCCTTTATCCCAAGTAAGCATCACAATGATGCCCGTCTAAGTAAAGATGGTCATTTTAATGCTACAGAATAACATGTTATTTAGGGGAGAATGATTTTATTTCTAATGCTTTAAGTTGCCTTAAGCCTGGTTTAGATGAAACTTAACATGTCCAAAGTATGAATAGTTTGTGCTACAAAGGTGCTTCTTTGTAGCAGTAGCTGTATTTCACACTTTGACACTTGGATGAGAAATGTCTTATGTCTTTTCTGGTGTAAGTATACATAAGAAGTTCTATGCTATAACACTAGTGGTTCTTCTGGCGTAATTAGTTTTAGTGGATTTGATGCACTTTAGAGTGCATGACTTTAAATAAAATTTTCTTCATTTGCTCATTATTTTTCATATAGATCAGATACACCACATTATCCTGTGCCCTATATTTTATTAACAGTTCCTTATTTATTGAAGTAGAACATAATGCTTTCTTAGCTCTATATGTTCCAGACAGTTCCCAGTCAATAGTATACAGACTTAACCCAAGTGTTTCTTCAGAATCAGTGGTTCCGTTAATTTTTATCTCTATGGCATGATGTGGTTTGAGATGACCACAATATCTTTGCTGCTAGTACAAATTGTTGCTTCTTGCCCTGTTCTGCTTTGTGCAGTAATCCTCTTTGAATCTCGTTATGCTAACTGGATTGCTTTTTCTTGTGCACAATTTTGCAACCAACCAGAAAATATTTCGAAGTATCTGAATTTAAATTTTAGGTTCAATTACCTAGACATCTTTAACAATATTCGATGGACCTCCCTTTTCCAGTTTGAGAATTAACTAACACCGTCCTCCTTAATGGATAAGTTGATGGTGTCAAATTGTTAGTAATTTGACCAAAATATGCTCCTTAAAAATGTTAATGCACCAACAAAAAGAAAAAGGAAAATAAGGAGAGGAGCAGGCCTATGGGGCTGTGGGATGTATATTTAGCCTTTACATAAACCATATCTCTGACGACGAGTGTTCTTTCTGATGTGTGTCTATCAGCAAAGCTAGGGAAGGGAGAGGCTACGCTCGAAGGGGAACGAGCGTGGCCATGAAACTTTCTCTCTCTCTCTCTAATATAGCTCTATGTTTTTTGTTAAATACTCTACTGTTAGAGGGCAAATGGATGAGAACTTAAATTTCTGTGCTTTTAATGTTCTAATAGCAGAGGCTAACGGAAAGAGAAGGGATCTAATGAAACATCAAACTAGAGGGGTAGATGTATTAAGTTTTGTTAAACTAGCGTGAAGGTCGAATTAACTGACTCTAAATTTTATTTCCATGGTTTTGCCAAACCATTTTTCAGCTGGTTCGGGTTACCAGAAATATGAATCAACTTTGGATTTCTATCAGTGCTTAATTTATTACTGATTTCTGTTCATTAAGTTTGTTTTCTGATCATACTGATAAAAACTGCACTATGAACAGGTTTGACTGCGGTATGTTCATGATCAAATATGCTGATTTCTACAGCAGAGATATAGGACTCCGTTTTAGTCAGGTAAACTGATGTGCTGCAAAACTCATGGCAGCTTTGGATGAAATTATGAAAAGTGACCAGGCCAACCGGTTTCTAAGTAGGAAGGGAATATAATATTGTCATTATGTATACACACACACACAAGAAAAAAAAACAAACACATTATGTGTGTGTGTGTATTGGGGGTTGTTATACTAAAAGTTGCCACTTAGGGTTTCATGATACAGAAAATGTGACTTTTGATCTTCCTGTGCTATCTGCGTTAGAATGCAAAAATCTCTCCAGGAACTGTGTTCACTGCATCTCTTCTCTATCTCTTTTATCCCCCCTGAAAACCTTCTATGTTCGTTTCCATGTTTTTGAAGTTTACACATTTCTTGGCCATGAACAACTCCGTAGCTTGCCTATTCCTTCCTACATGTTAGTACTTCTTTTGGGTTATAAAGAATTCCATCTCTACCACTCGGATGAAGGGGTCTGTAATTCTTTCCTGGCAAGTCTTTGCAACAAGCAGTTGGGATGTCGTAGTTGTCTTCGCAACAAGCAGTTGGGATGTTGTAGTTTTTGGAAGCATAGTTTTCCTACTTTGCTCCATGTTCTACGTGATAGAAGTTTTTCTCCCTTTTGGAATCTGGTATCTTTGTTTTTCTAATATTGTTTTAAAGATATCTGGGGACCTGGAATTGATACCTTTCTCAACAACAACAAAAAAGAGATACCTGGGGGCCTTGGGGTGGTGGTGGTGGTGATATACTAGCTATTCTGACACATTTTCTGCCAGAAAACATGCATGTTGAAACTGTAAACAATCTTGTCCTTTTCTTGTAGGAACATATGCCGTATTTTAGGTCAAGGACTGCCAAGGAGATCTTAAGGTTGAAAGCAGAGTAAAAAGACTCTTTGCTGCAGTGTTAAATATCCTATGTCAGCAAAGGATGACTACGTAGTTCGTTGGAATGATTGATGCATTGCTAACAATTCCTTGAAGGCCTTGTCTGATTTGTCTATATGGTAGTTTAAGATCCAGCTAGTTACTGTCTGATGAAGGCGTGATTTTGTAGGTTGAGGTTGAAAGTGCTTTAGGTTTTTTTTCCCTTTTCCTTTTTGTGTAGGTCTTTACATTTCTCACATATAGTACCTGAAATCAACTTTCTTTTGGAGAAATCTCAGAAGTTGTAATCACGAGATTCTATCTATTTTCATCAAAGAAATGAACTTTCAGGATTTCATTTGTATGATCTTCTGTTATTTAGGTATGTATAGGCATGTCCAGCACGCGTTTGGTTTGCATTGTATTTTCTGTGACAAAAAATTCTTGTCATCTGAAATCAACTGGTGTTAATTTTTTACTTGGCACTTAAGTTTGGTGTCTACAGTTGTGCTTATTCAGTTTATGTTTCCGGTTAGCCTGTAACTATGCCAAGGGCCGGAACTAGCAAGCTTGCCTTCTTGGTTAGGCTTTCTCATTCCAGAGTCACAGTAGGCGGGTGTACATTCTAGGAGGTGTTTGGCCTTTCAGAGATTTTTATGCTTAGAAAGCATACAATTTTTTTTATTACTTTTTATTTGTATTTGTAAAGGTTACAGCATTAATGTATTTTCTTTCCTCACGAATGCAAAGATTCCCGTTCTTCAGTTTTTTCAATTAATTATATTCTCTTCGCTAGGAATAATTGAGAGACTTCAATATTTGCGGCGAGTGGGTTGATGAATCACCACACCAACCTGCCACCTATGTTACTCGAACACTATGAAAGTGTCGGTGCATGCGTGTCGGATCTTCCAAAAGTAGAGGCAGCAGTTTAGGAGAGTCCGCACAACATAAGCATACAATAATGTGAAATGAAATTGGATCTGTCGAAAGTCAAAACTCAAGAGAGAACAAACAGTATGGAAATCCTAAGCTCAGAGTAGATATTAATCACAGCTGTTTTATACACTAAGTATTTCAATTCCATTGTAAGAAACATTTCAAGCTTTCTTTTCCAGTTGCAATAAACATCTAATATCCCACAAAACCACTAAAACTTTGGGCAATATAGCACAAGTTGGAATAATACATTCTTGATAATTTACAGTGGCATATGTCTGACCGCAACCAGTTTACAACTCAAAATCGCTCCTTCGCGAGACTGCCAGAGAATAAAAAAAGCCTCCTTAACCCGCAACAGGAGCAACATGATACCAAAGCCATGTTAAAATATCTGTTTTGTTAGTGCAAGTTCAGAAGAGGCCATCAACCTTTTCTCTTTAAGTGAACTTGCTCAATGATACTTCTGCTTGATGGTGAACCTGCTCATTGATACTTCTGCTTGATGGTTTACAACAACAACAACCACGGCCCTTATAAATCCCACAAGTGGGGTCTGGGGAGGGTAGTGTGTACGCAGACCTTACCTCTACCCCGATGGGTAGAGAGGCTGTTTCGATAGACCCTCGGCTCAAGAAGAAGAAAAAAAAAAACAATATATCAGTACCATCAACAAAAAATCATAGAAATAATAACAACATCACAAGAACCCGTAAATAGATGGAAAGCAGAAATAATAACCAGTAAATAAGGCCCGACACTATGAAAACGGAAAGTAGTGTAAACACAACATTGACCACTAGCAATCCAAGACTAAATACTATAAGCCTAGCCTCACACTGGTAGACTAAATATGCTCAAACACCTCCTAACCTACAACCTTAATGCTCGACCTCCACAGCTTCCTATCGAGTGCCATGTCCTTGGAGATCTGAAGCCTCGCTATATCCCGCCTGATCACCTCTCCCCAATACTTCTTAAGCCACCCTCTACCTCTCCTCGTACCAACCAACGCCAACCACTCGCAACTCCTTACCGGGACATCCAAGCTTCTCTTCTGTATGTGCCCGAACCATCCGAGCCTCGCTTCCCGCATCTTGTTATCAATGGGAGCCACACCCACCTTCTCCCGAATATCTTCATTCCTAATCTTATCCATCCTAGTGTGCCCGCACATCCACCTGAACATCCTCATTTCTGCTACTTTCATCTTCTGGATATGCGAGTTCTTAACTGGCCAACACTCAGCCCCATACAACATGGCCGGTCTAACCACCGCTCTATAAAACTTTTGCTTGATGGTTTATGTGCACAATTTGGGCAAGAGAGGAATAAGATATATCTTGAAAGTATCACAAAAGGGACAAGTAAAAACAAGGTAGAAAATGTTGCCACTCTGATTGTAGCCATGAGCTTGTTGCCTAGCGTGGTATCCTCTTTCTACTGAGTATTTCCTGCTCTTTCAGTCGATGCTGGAACCTGGCAAGGCGCGCCTGGAAGCTGACCAGAATTGCTGCTTTGCGAGATAGCATAAAGCTCAGTTGTGTCACATAAAGACTACCAGGTTGATCAACTTCAGCTAACAGTTTCATTTCCTATAACAAAAGGTAAAATACGTTAATCATCTCAAGCACATTGATAACAGTCTCTGTTTTTGCTTTCCCAGGTCTAAACATTTTCTTTTTTTGATTGGTTTTGTTAATAGGCAACTCAGGAGGGCATAATAGAACATTCATAAAGTATAACTATCTCCTCTGAAAATATCACCACTAGACAAAGAGAGAAAAAAAAAAGTAAAGATGGACGAGAGTTTGAAATATGGACATTCAAGATCAATGTTAAAGAATCTCTGAATTTCTATTTGCGACAAGTAGAACGAACAAGGAGAACTAATAGTGACGAATTTTCCTACTACCATCTTCTTTATATGAAAATAAAGCATAGCACAAAACATGGGAAGTTTGTAGTAAGACTAAGAAAAAATGGGCAAGAAAGGATTTTAACATTTCAAGCAAGCACGGAATCCATATAGACATGGGTGTGTTGTTTCACAGATAAAAGCATCAAAACTCTTAGCTGAATGGGTATTGCATCTAAGGGAATTACCAAAAGAGATTCACAAATTAAGATGATTCGGGAAAATAATACGCAGTTGGCATTTGGCAAACTGCTATGCATGTTACATAAATTGAGGAAATTTCCTGGCAACGCACCTCCTAGGTTTTGGAAGGAGGTAAAGGTAAGAAAGTTAGTTCAACAAGTATAATAGGGTATGTTGTTTACTTCGTGAACGATCTCCATTGTATCTTCAATTTCTTTTCTATGGGCAGCTATCAGAGCCTCTTCTTCCTTCACACGGAAAGAAAGAAAATTTCAGAGCAGTTGTTCAAGACAAAATAAATAAATAAATAAATAAAAAACAAAAGCAAAGGCAGACTGTAAAACAACCTCCAGTATCTCATTGATATTATCATCACGAGGGGGTGAACTAAGTTCACTTTGTCGTGTTCCTATACTTTTTATGTTAGAGATACTTGTACTTTTTTGTTGTTTGTAACATGACGTTGATTCTGAGCTTGAAAAATCTTTTTCTTGACCCATTTCCTGGCCTTTCTGGCTTTTCAGGTTTCTCATCTCTGGAAACTTTCCTCCGAGGTGGAGATACTTTCTGCACCTTGTCCTCTGTATCAGCTGAACTTTGCAAGTATGGTCTTGAGTACATTTTCTGACCACCATAGATATTCTTCACCTCAAACTCATCCCTTCCCAGACCACCAGAATTTGCCCCACTTTCCTCCCTCCCAGGGAAGGCATGATTTGAAGCAAAACTAGAGGTTTGTCTGCCGAGCTCATTAGAGGGATTGTAAGATGTGCTTTCTCTATCCTTAGCCCTTCTACTTACTTCTGATTCTTGAGCTTGCTCACTAGCATCTTCTGCCTTAGCAGAAGCAGCCAGAGTTGGTGCTGAAGAAGGTTCCTTCATCATAGGGAGTACCATGCCTGCACTCTGTGTTGCAAGCAAAATTTTCTTTCAAAGAGAAAGATGAAAGGCGTGGCTCGCAACAAAGAGGCCGTGGAAATGGAAGAGGTCGTGGTAGAGGCGGAAGAGGAGGTAGTCAACCACCTTCAAGTAGAGAAAATAAAGGCCAAAACTTTAATTCAAGAAGAGGTCGTGGAAGAGGGAAAGGATGGAGGCAAAATCAAGGAAGGTATGACAAATCAAATATTGAATGTTATACTTGTCATAAATTTGGTCACTTTTCTTGGGAATGTAAAGATAACTTTGAAGAGAAAAATAATTTCGTGGAGAGCAAAAATGAAGATGAAGATGCCACCTTGCTTCTCGCATGCAAAGGAGAAGAAAGTGCCGAGAAGCACCGATGGTACCTTGATTCCGGTGCAAGTAGCCATATTTGTGGAAAGAAGGATTTATTTGTGGAACTTGAAGAGTTGAATCGTGGCACAATCACCTTTGGAGATTCTTCACGTGTTAAAATCAAAGGAAAAGGTACGATTTTAATTCGCTTGAAGGATGGAAGTCATCAATTAATTTCTAATGTTTTATATGTGCCGGAGATGAAAAGTAACATTTTGAGTTTGGGACAACTTTTGGAGGAAAATTATGACATTCATTTGAAAGATAAAAAGTTGTTTATGAGAGATGAAAAAGGGAGATTATTAGCTAAAGTTCCTATGGCTAATAATAAAATGTTCATTTTAAATCTTCAAAATGATGCTCCAAGATGCTTACTTTCATGTGCCAAAGACTCCTCTTGGCTTTGGCATATGAGATTTGGTCACTTGAATTTTGATAGCTTAAGGTTGATGGATAAAGAAAACATGGTGAATGGATTGCCAAGTATTAATCATCCCAACCAATTTTGCGAAGGATGTATCTTTGGAAAGCAAGCTAGAAAAAGCTTTCCTAAAGAGTCTTTGACAAGAGCAAGATGCCCTTTGGAGTTAATTCACATGGATGTTTGCGGACCTATCAAGCCATCTTCACTTGGTAAAAGTAATTATTTTTTACTTTTCATTGATGATTATTCTACAAAAACTTGGGTTTATTTTTTAAAGGCAAAATCAGAGGTGTTTGAAACCTTTAAAAAATTCAAGAGGATGGTGGAGAAACAAAGTGGCTATCAAATTAAGTCACTTCGGTCGGACAATGGTGGAGAATTCACTTCAAATGAATTCAAAGTTTTTTGTGAGAAAAATGGAGTTCGCCATTTTTTAACCGTGCCAAGATCACCACAACAAAATGGCGTTGTGGAAAGAAAGAACCGGACCATTCTTAACATGGTGAGGAGTATGTTGAAGAGCAAAAATATGCCAAAGGAATTTTGGGCTGAAGCTGTTGCTTGTGCGGTATACTTACTAAATCGTTGCCACACAAAACGTGTTCATGGAAAAACACCTCAAGAGGCATGGAGTGGTTTCAAGCCAAAAGTTTCTCACTTGCGAGTTTTCGGAAGCATTGCATATGCACATATACATGATGAAAAGAGGACCAAGCTCGATGACAAAAGTGAGAGGTATGTTTTTATTGGTTATGATCAAAATTCTAAAGGTTATAAATTGTATAATCCCAAAAATGGCAAGGTCACTTTGAGTAGAGATGTTGAGTTTGATGAAGATAGTGCTTGGGATTGGAAGACTAAAGAGCAAGATTACTCTTTTAGTCCATTATTTGATGATGATGAAGAAGATGTGGAGCAACCTATCTCACCACTATCAACACCTCCGCCACAAAATCAAGAAGTGGAGGAATCAAGTTCAAGTTCAAGTGAAGCACCTCACAAGAGTAGAAGTCTCCGTGACTTGTATGAAAACACGGAAGTGGTAAGAAATGATTTATATGATTTTACTCATTTTTGTTTATTGGTGGATAGTGAGCCTATAAGCTTTGAGGATGCATTCCAAAATTCCAAATGGAGAGATGCCATGGATGAAGAAATCAAGGCAATAAAAAAGAATGAAACATGGGAGTTGGTCACACTTCCAAAAGGAAAAAGCACCATTGGAGTCAAATGGGTGTACAAGCTAAAGAAGAATTCCAAGGGTGAAGTAGAAAAGTACAAAGCAAGATTAGTAGCTAAAGGATACAAGCAAAAAGCCGGTATTGACTATGAAGAGGTATTTGCACCGGTTGCTCGTTTGGAAACAATTCGCTTTGTCATTGCCTTGGCCGCCCAAAATCAATGGAAAATCCATCAAATGGATGTGAAGTCAGCTTTTTTGAATGGCGTATTGGAGGAAGAAGTCTACATTGATCAACCTTTGGGCTATAAGGTTGAAGGACAAGAAAATAAAGTCTTGAAATTGAAAAAGGCTTTATATGGGTTGAAGCAAGCTCCGCGGGCTTGGAATAGTAGAATTGATAAATATTTTCAAGCAAATGGTTTTTCAAAATGTCCACATGAACATGCACTTTATGTAAAAATTGCTAAAAATGGAGACATTTTACTTGTTTGCTTGTATGTAGATGACTTGATTTTTACAGGAAATAATCCTAAGATGTTTGAAGAATTCAAGGAAGCAATGGCTAGAGAATTTGAGATGACGGACATTGGATTAATGTCCTACTATCTTGGCATTCAAGTGCAACAAAGGAAGGATGGGATTTTTATTTCTCAAGGAGAATATGCAAAGGAAATTCTCAAGAAGTTCGAGATGGATAATTGCAATCCCGTGAGCACCCCCGTTGAATGTGGAGTTAAAATATCCAAGCATGGAGATGGAGAAAATGTAAATCCCACATTTTTCAAAAGTCTTGTTGGAAGCTTAAGGTACTTGACATGCACAAGGCCGGATATTCTTTATGGTGTTGGACTTGTGAGCCGCTTTATAGAAGCTCCTACTACCTCCCATTTAAAGGTAGCAAAAAGAATACTTCGGTACATCAAAGATACACTTGATTATAGAATTCTTTATTCATCTTCTAAGGATTCTAAGTTTGTGGGATATTGTGATAGTGATTGGGCTGGTGATATTGATGATCGTAAAAGTACTACTGGGTTTGTTTTCTTTCTTGGAAATTCTGCATTTACATGGAATTCTAAAAACAACCAATTGTTACTTTGTCAACTTGTGAGGCGGAGTATGTTGCAGCTTGCTCATGTGTTTATCATGCAATTTGGTTAAGAAGTTTGTTGGAGGAACTTCACCAACCACAAAAGGATGCCACAAAGATTTTTGTTGACAACAAGTCGGCTATCGAGTTAGCCAAAAATCCTGTATTTCATGAAAGGAGCAAGCATATAGATACAAGGTATCACTTTATTAGAGATTGTATATCTAATAAAGTTGTGGAGCTTGAGCATGTGAAGTCGCAAGATCAAATTGCGGATATTTTCACCAAGCCATTAAAGATTGAAGTTTTTCAAAAGCTAAGGATGGCGCTTGGAGTGATGAAACAAGTTTAAGGGGGATGTTAAAATTATAATAAACTTGTTTCCATTAGTTCACATTTATATTAAATATATTTAGATTAGTTCATATTAGTATGAGATGTATGAACAAGTGTAGACTAATGTGAACTTCATTATGAGATGTATGAACTAGTGTAGACTAATGTGAATTTAGTTAGTGTGTTTACATGAAGTTTAGGCTAGATACATGTAGGAGTTCTACTATAAATACCCATGTATGCTAGCCATTTGGAACAAGTCAAGTTGAATGAAAAATATCATTTCTTCTCCATTCTTAAAGTGAGTTGTGAGTGTTTGAGTGTTTTGTTGTCTTGCTCTCCCAAATTATTTTTTTCCAACACTCTGATCCTTTTTTGAGTTTCCACTTTTAGATAGACTTTTAACGCTGTTGATCTAATGTCAATAGGTTGTAGTACATAATAAAAGAAAATAAAACATTCAACTCATACGATAACAGCAATATACCGGTCCGCATATCTTAATGTATTGAGTGTGTGCTCACATGATCCAGCATTAGGAGAAATGCAGGAAATCATGACAGCTCTTGAGTTGCCAAAAAAGGAGTCAAGAAGCACCTCAGTATGAAAATTTTAGCAAAAGTACTGTACTGTTTCAGGTCAATACTTAAAGTATCAAACTTCATGGCATCCTTCAAAGCAGCAACCTAACAACATAGAACGGTCTTCATGACATAAACTTTGATTGCTTCCACACATAAAAAGAAATGCCGAGCAGCCAGCTGTGCATACCATAAGAACTTACCTTGTTTGTTTATCATTATCAGTCGTGTCCGCACCTCTCTCACTTCCAGCAAGGTCAATAAAAGAAATCTTTCCAATCACTTTGCCACTCTTAGAATCATTTTCGTCATTATTTCGCCTGGAGTCCTTTACCTCATTGTGCTTCTTGACAGCTAGCTGTAATATTGCATGTGATCTTGATGATTCCTCATTTGCATCAGTGGAGCCTGTACTTCTAGCGGCGTCTCCCTTTTCAATATACTCTTTCACAATCTGCACATCTGAAACTTCAAATTCTTGCAAACCTGTTGTTGCCCATCTTCCCTCATACAAAGTTTCCTGCATAAAAGTAATGGAGTAATTTGGTAAAACACTGATAAAAGAACAAAAAAAATTGAGACATGAAGCTATTAATTCATGAAACAAAGTAGGAGAAGATTTCACATTTATCTACAAGTTGGATAACCCAGATAAAATAAATGCAATATGTGCACTCGACTGTAACATTGTGCTCTTAGTTTCTGTTATCTCATATGGTGTGAAAACAAAGTAAGAGTCAAACCAAATGGGCCGCGACGAGTATCCGGTGCCTTACTCAACCGAGTACCAACGTAACATATCTTCCTTATCACACTATCATGGGTAAATGAGCCAGAAAACTCGTCATGAGATAACAAGAATGAAACATAAGGGAATACTCAACATATGACGACTCAACATGATATGCAAACTTATACATATGACATACGGGCCTATAAGGCCGACATGACCATTTGTAAACTCAAAACATAAGGCGAAAAGGCCATACAAGTATCCATACACCTGACATCTGTCTACAAGCCTCTAAGAGTACCTAATATCATAAAGGTCGGGACAGGGCCCCGCCATACCAATCAATACATATCTAAAGCATACTGATCAAATAGGCAACTCCGAAGCAAGTGGAGTGCACCAACACCTTCCGCTGAACTGATAGCCTACTTGGAGGAATGTCAACCTGTCTATCGGGACCTGCGGGCATGAAACGCAGCGTCCCCAGGCAAAATGGACGTTAGTACGAATAAAGTACCGAGTATGTAAGGCAGAAAAACATAAATAAGAACACTAATGTAAAGAGAGATAGAGGAGATACAACCTGGAACATCGGAGTGCCTCTGGGGGCTACTGACATGAAATGCATAATACATATATATACATAAACTTTTAAAAACATAAGCCTCTGTGGGCATCATCATCATCATATCGTACCCGGCCTCAAAGAGGACTCGGTAAAACATACCCGACCATCATAAGGCTCGGTAGAATCGTACCCGGCCACGTGGAGCTTGGTAAACCCAACTGATCAGTGGTTGCAGAATAGGTGCCGTACCCGGCCGACTATAGCGCGGCTCGGTAGATTAAAATAGATACATATATATAATGCATGTTTGACTTATGGAATCACGTTCTAAACCTTTTGGAGTGACGTATGGTTGTTGCACCTTCTATTAACATTACGGACATCATACCATCAGTATGAACCTCTATAGAATTCAAGCATCATACATACATGCTTAGAATATTTTTAAAAGGAAAGAACAACATGGACAACCTTAGTTGCTAGGAGTAGATCCGTTATGAAATAGCGTATTCATTTCACTTTAGATCATGCCAAAAGAAAGAAGTAAGTGCCTTAACATACCTTGTATATTCTTCCCAACCTCAAGCTATGCAATTTCATGGCTCCTTAGTCTACAATAAGAGAATTGACACTCTCGTTATCGTTTAAGCGTCGTAACTATTATGTATCGGCCACAACCTATTTTACAATAAAACGGACAGCACCTCCCCTATATATATGACTTCACACTAGTCAAAACAATCACAAACAGCCAAACATACCCCTATCACTTCTTACACAACACGACAACCATAATAGTGTCAAACAATCCGAAAATGTTATGACGAACGACCAACAAACAACCTTGCCATTATGTGGTGTTTCTCCACACCCTTCCTCCTCTCAACTCCATAAAAAATAGTAGTAAAAGAGACAACCCAATACCAACACGAAACAGCCAAAAAACAGTCCCACAAGTTCATCAACTCAAACATAATTTTTCGGTTTACTTAAACACATTTCGACTTGTCTTTTCTTTCAAATTGATAAATACAACCAAAAGTACATCATTACACCTCTTATCCAATAAACCAGCCATGAATTTAACTTAAAAATAAGTTCTCAACCAGCCAACCATTGCACAAGATCAAACAACATACCATTCTTCCGAAACTAGCTAGGTCTATTCTTTACGATCGAGTTACAACTCGCAAACGCATAGATAATGGAAGGAGAAGCATAAACTTACCTTGTACTGAGTATCACCCACAAAACCTGGTCCATTTTCATCAAAAATAAGTTTCTCAACACGGATACAAGAAGGAGAAAGAGAAACTAGCATGCTGTCCGGACTTTTCAGCACTAGAATCGCGTCGTAACACCCGGAATACCCTAGGGTTTGTGTGGGATTTTTGGGGAGGAGTTGCAGGGATTCAATTAGGTTTTCTTGGTTTGAAATACAGGTGAAATAACTCAGTTTATATTCCCTTTAAAGTCCCCTCTTGGCCGACTTTGGGGCTTTTAATTAAGTCCTCTCATTTTGGCAAGTAGGCGATGCACCTACTTGTCACCTACCAACCCGCGCAGTCTCACAAAAATGCAAATATCTCTCTACTCCAATATCGTATTGACAAACGGTTTATTGCGTTGAAATCTAGACTCATTGATCTTTAATTTGGTAGGTAGATCATCCCCTAATTCAGAGTATATCGGGATAACAACTCAGTTACATTTGACCTAATTTTCAGCATATTTATGAATGGAACTTGTGATGACCCTTTTCCAACTTTTGTTCCACAACTCGCTTGACTTCAAAGCATAACACCAACTATCATACAACTAAAATAACACATAATATAATCTCCGTATAATGTTAATAACCCTAGTATCACCCCAAAAGTACATGGTAAAATATTCCAACTTTTCGACTTTCGACGAAACTTATTTTCTTCAATTCGTTTAGCTTCTAAGCCTTCAAACCCTCTTGCTACTTGGTACTAATGATCTTAAATATTTGTAACCTCCACGTTAACATGATGAACTAACTTAATACCACTTTTGTCACGACCCAAACCGTAGGGCCGCGACGAGCTCCCGGTGCCTTACTTAACCGAGTACCAACGTAAAATATCTTTCTTATCATACTATAGTGGGTAAATGGGCCAGTAAACTCATCATGAGATAACAAGAATGAAACATAAGGGAATACTCAACATATGACGACCCACCATGATATGCAAACTTATACATGTGACATACGGGCCTATAAGGCTGACATGACCATTTGTAAACTCAAAACATAGGCGACAAGGCCATACAAGTATCCATACACCTGACATCTGTCTACAAGCCTCTAAGAGTACATAAAACCATAATGGTCGGGACAGGGCCCCGCCATACCGATCAATACATTTGCACTACCCTTCAGAAATGTTAGCTAATGATGACAATCCATCCACAATTTTTGGTTACTCTAACCCCAGCTTGATCCTGTTATTACATCATTTTCTTAAACTATATTTGTTAGGTCCCATAGGGCATAATTGAGATGGGTGTGGTCAATTATATATAATTCTGTTGGTAGTAGAATAAGGGTGTAATTGTGATAGATAAGAGGATGACGGTTAGGCCTTTGATTGTGTAACGATTTAACGAGAAAGGGATTTTATGAGTTGCACGGGATTAGAATACCCCCCATAAGATGAATCGCGTTCGGACGCTATGAAATACGGTTATTAAAGTATAGTATCGTCCCTAGGTGGATTAGGCAAATAACTTTAGATGTTCCCCGATGCAACGTGAGTCCGAATGACATGTATTATAAAATAGGTTTCAAGTGATCAATGATAGGTTATAGATCAACATTAAGATGAATCAACAATAGATGGGTACAAGTTCCAAAGTACGAGATGGGATTGTTTTTTTATTCTTAAGATGAATAGTAATGAGAAAGCACTAAAGGACTTAGAATTATACATATAGGATAAGCAAGGAGAGAGTAACCTGGAGTTGGGTGGCAGACCTCGATAATAATAAACCGAAGTAAGAGTTAGGATATAGTATGACCTATCTATATGTAGTAAATCCATAAGAACAGATAACGGAGGCTATAAAACAAGATATAGCAAAAGTCATAAGTTCGACAAAGTACCGAGCGAAGAACTTTAGTACACCTATAGATGCCCAGAGGGAAAGCTCGTCATAGTTCTGTATATGTTCACAAAGTGAGGCCTAGAGATTGGCTAAAAGATGGAGGAAAGAGAAGACTAGGCGCCCATACAAGGACACAATCATACATATTGCATGATATAAGGTAGCAACAGTTACGAGATTGGAAGAATTCCGACCACAAGTCATGGCGTGAGAAAGAGGCCTAAAGGGGGAATGCCCCGACGTTTGGATTTATTCACAGAACAGTTTCCTAGATGTCAAGGAGAATATTAAAGTATTCGTAAGGGCTACAGGTTATGAGACTAATAAATGCATCAGTCAACATTCGAGGACGAATGTTCCAAAGGGGGGGATGATGTTACATCCCATGTTTCATATGTGAGAATACGTCGTAAGCCAATTTATGTAAGCTCAGAAATGGAATCATCTTTGAAAAGTTTACAAAGTTAGTTAATCATGTTACAATGGAGGTTACAAATATTTAAGATCATGAATACCAAGTACCAAGAGGGTTTGAAGGCTTAGATGCTAAATGAATTGAAGAAAATAAGTTTCGTCGAAAGTCGACAAGTTGGGAATGTTGTAACATGTACTTTTGGGGCGAGAATAGAGTGTTCAACATTATAAGGAGATTATATTATGATTTATTTTAGTCGTATGATAGTTGGTGTTATGTTTTGAAGTCAATCGAGTTGTGGAACAAAAGTTGGAAAAGGTCATCACAAGTTCCATTCATAAATGTGCTGAAAATTAGGTCAAATGTAACTGAGCTTTTCTCAGAATATACTTGGAATTAGGGGATGATATACCTACCAAATTGAATATCTATGAGTGTAGTTTCTAAATTATTAAACCTTTTGTCGATACGAAGTCGGAGTAGAGAGATACTCGTATTTTTGCGAGGCTGCGCAGGCTGGTAGGTGACAAGTAGGTGCATCACCTACTTGCCAAAAGGAGAGGCCTCAATTAAGTCGGCCAAGAGGGTACTTTTAAGGGATAATTAACTCATTTGTTTCACTCATATTTCATACCATTAAAACCAGAGTGAACCCCTGAAACTCCTCCCCAAAAATCCCACACAAACCCTAGGTTATTTCGGATGTTACGATGTGATTCTAGTGCCGAAAACTCCGGACAGCTTGCTAGTTTCTCTTTCTCCTTCATGTAGCTGCGTTGGGGGAATGATTTTTGATGGAGAAGGACTAGGTTTCGTGGTTCTACTCAGTCCAAGGTAAGTTTATGCTTCTCCTACCATTATCTATGCTTGTACGAGTTGTAACTCGACCGTAAAGACTAGACCTAGCGAGTTTCGAATGATTAGTATGTTGTTTGTTGTTGCATCACTGTTGGCTGGTTGTGAACTTATTTTTAANTAGTACCTCGTAACCTTCGCCACCTTGCTCCTTTTACTTGTTGAAACTTGTATCTATTTTTTGATTTTCTTGTTGCTTTTTAAACCATATGGGTAGACAGATATTCATGCCTTAGGCCTCCTTATCAAGAAACTTACGCGTCTTAGTACACACGTGATCTGTTGAAGACCTCACATTTACTCATCATAAGCTTAATGCAAAATCAAGTTCCTCTGACTCAACTTTTCGACAACCACATTCAATATCATACCAACTGCCTATTTGGATGAGGTACCGTTGTATTACGAATACAATAGAAATTAGAAGTTTGAATCCTTACAATTGAGCTCTACCACACGATCTAGAGTAAGAAGAAAGAGTGACAATCCTAAATGCCCTGCAGCCTCCTGCTTATAAGTGTGGTGCACAACACACCCATAAGCAAAGACTCTACTAGACACGCCTTGTGGACTCCCTGGGATACGACCTCCTCTGATACCAAGTTTGTCACGCCCCAAACTAGGGGAGGCACGACTGGCACTCGATACTGTATTCGATCGAGTTAGCCACTAAACATACTAGCTAACTAAACTGGGGGCCCAATAGATCGGGCAGCACAACATCTGAAATACTAAGCCTGGACCACTAAAGTCATGACCTGAATAACAATAAGCCATATAAATAAAGGTAGACGAGCTAAAAATAATAAAGTACTAGCTGGCNTTTTATTTGTTGAAACATGTATCTGCCTTCTGATTCTCTTGTTGGTTTTTAAACCATATGGGTGAATAGATATTCATGCCTTGGGGCTCTTTATCAAGAAGCTTACACGTCTTAGTACACACATGATCTACTGAAGACCTCACATTTACTCATTTTAAGCACAATGCAAAATCGAGTTCCTCTCATCAACTCTTCTACAACCACATTCAATCTCTTACCAACTGTCCTTCTCGATGTAGGTATCATTGTATTACGAATAAAATAGAATTTAGAAGTTTGAATTCTTACAATTGAGCTCTACCACACGATCTAGAGTAAGAAGAAAGAGTGACAATCCTAAATGCCCTGCAGCCTCCTGCTTATAAGTGTGGTGCACAACACACCCATAAACAAGACTCTACGAGACACGACTTGTAGACTCCCTAGGACAGAACTGCTCTGATACCACATTTGTCACAACCCAAACCAAATGGGCCGCGACGAGCACCCGGTGCCTTACTCAACCGAGTACCAACGTAACATATCTTTCTTATCATACTATCATGGGTAAATGAGCCAGAAAACTCGTCATGAGATAACAAGAATGAAACATAAGGGAATACTCAACATATGACGACTCAACATGATATGCAAACTTATACATGTGACATACGGGCCTATAAGGCCGACATGACCATTTGTAAACTCAAAACATAAGGCGAAAAGGCCATACAAGTATCCATACACCTGACATCTGTCTACAAGCCTCTAAGAGTACCTAATATCATAAAGGTCGGGACATGGCCCCGCCATACCAATCAATACATATCCAAAGCATACTGACCAAATAGGCAACTCCGAAGCAAGTGGAGTGCACCAACACCTTCCGCTGAACTGATAGCCTACTTGGAGGAATGTCAACCTGTCTATCGGGACTTGCGGGCATGAAATGCAGCGTCCCCAGGCAAAAGGGACGTCAGTACGAATAAAGTACCGAGTATGTAAGGCAGGAAAACATAAATAAAAACAGTAATGTAAAGAGAGATAGAGGAGATATAACCTGGAACATAGGAGTGCCTCTGGGAGCTACTGACATGAAATGCATAATACATATATATACATAAACTTTTAAAAACATAAGCCTCTGTGGGCATCATCATCATCATAGATCGACTATTGCCCATCCACCATGGGTGAGCACAATTGCTTTTTTAGCAAAAAAAAAAAAAAAAAAAGTAAGAGACAACTCCATATTGTATAACAGAGACCTACTGGAAAGCTCAAGCTTAGAAAACTAAAGTACAGAAAAATTGAATCTAAAGTTGTCTGATTTGTGCCTGCACATGGCATCTACTCAGTAGTTACAGACACACACACACACCACGCATGTAAGTTTTTCATAAGCAAATAGGTTGTGTATTGACATCCCACATAAAAGTAGAACAGAAATAGATGTCCTATGTAGGATAAGAATACTAACTTTCTATCACCGAGAACAAACAGTTTTCCACCATATATTTCAAAAAAGATAAGCCACAATTTGAACTTCTGACTACGATAAATTGGCTGATGCAACAATCTCACAAGGTCGTCTGCAGCTCTAAAAGGCAAAGGTTGCATTGCGTACGTCTTACCACTTCCTTCCTGTACATAAATAAAGAAACAAAAAGAAGATACGTGAATTTGAAGATAACCAACTAAGGAGATTCTCGAGAGTAACGGTGGCTGTAACGGAAATCAAACCATCTAGCAATAACGAATATAAGGTCAATAGTTATAGGCTTATAGCAACTTCCATTAATAGACGCTCATAAAGAGGAAAACCAATTTATACAAAAAAATACAATGGCTTAGGGTCAATCATGTGTCCACTCCTGACAATGGAAGAAGCAAGTGGGAGCTGCAACAGTCCCATGACTGCATATCATATATGATGCTTTCAATGACCATCCGAATATAAAAATAAAAGATAGAAAGCCAAGAGTTATCCCTTCAACTCCAGAAGGAAAAACATTCCAAAGTGATTAAAAGAATTCAACCTCGTGCATTCAATAACTCATTTAATGAGCACCTTTTGACCATGCAGATTAAACAAGACTGGACCTCAACTATATCTCGCACTTTAGCCACATGAGTCAAGAATTTAAAGGTCCATCTCACAAATTTGCATGGGCCATACAAACAAGAATAGATGAATGAGATCACAGCATAGCTGGAAATTGGAAAATCTCAATATACTATTTAATTATCTCCTCTGCCAAGCTTGTTCCCCTTCTACAAATTCTCCGAAACTTAATATACCAAACACATATACATTATAGAACAAATCGAGCAGCAATAATCTAGAGGCGAGGAGATAATTCAACACCCTATATTAACTATCAGAAAAAAATAAACGAGTACCCTATATAAAAAACTGAAACAAACATGTGACGGAATACAAACAGACCTGTCTGGCCATAAGCGAAACATGTTGCTTTTGTACGCTGAAAGATCGTAGGAATAATTGGTTGCACAGTAGCTCGATAAACCTGCAAAATATTGCGTAAGGCACAGGCGCACAGCCATGATAGGAAACTGGAACCCAACAAATTGAGATGGAAATGCTTTACATGTCAAAGAACTGAAGAATGAGATAGTAGAGGAAAGCGATGGTAAAATACAATTCCTTGCAAAGTAAAAAGCTAAAGGTAGTCCAAATCATTTTGACATATCTCAGGACTAACACATAAATCAGTTGTCTTCGACATTAGTATTTTCATTTGTGTGATGAAACAATACCTCATCATTTGTAACATGTTCATCTAGGACGGCATCAAAACAGAACTCATGCTTCTCCACGTAAGTAGTCAAGTCCACCTTCCATAACGAAACCAAAACTCAGTTCTTCAAAGACATGAAAAGGTCAAAATAAGCTACTGTAAAGCTTCATCAGCCTCCACATTGTATGATGCAGAAGTAAACAAATTGTAACTACAAATGACAAACCTTAAGTTTGGGTTCATGAACAGTGAGAGAAGCATTGTTAGATACAGTGACATCATCCTCTTTCCGAGCAATCTCCTTCTTGTTTAAAGGTCTTCTACGCACCTGCCCACACACCATTGTCAGCTATGGAGAATTCTAAAGAGGAAAAGACTTGATATATCATCTCAGCAACCATGTAATTCATGTGAAAAGGGTAAGAGCAACGCTCAGACTTAAAAAGAGTGGTAAAAGAATCTGTAGTATTGCCAGATACTGTCTACATCCCAAAATAAATGTTAGCTTGTCACTATTGTAAAATATTTGAGTTGATTTAATTTTGAGTTTGGTAGAGAACTAATGAAAATAATGGTATGAATGTGTACAAGTGGTTAAAATGGTCTTAGTCTATAGTGGTTTGAGTTGTAAATAAAGAACACCTTTTCTTTTAAGGAAAGAGGTACATGAATTCATAATACATGCAAAGGCATACCACTATTTTAATCTTTGCCACATTGCTTTCCCTCGCATTGTTTTCTTTTTCTACTGGCAGAAATCCAGTTGCAGCATCTGTGTTTGGTGATGTTTTTTGGTGCTGATTGGTAGGAGCATCAAAGTCACCATCAAATGCTTTGTTTACTGCCGGCATAAAAGGTGATGGCTCAAATGGTTCAGAAATAACATGCTATAATGAAAGTAAAGCAAACATTAGTACTCAAAAATTTCCCTCTATACAACAAAAAATGAACTCAGGCATAGCTATAGACACATCTTAGGTTCTTCGCTTTCCCGATAAGACCAAAATGTACTAATTAGAACAAATGATGGTGTGATTCTAAGTCAGAGAGTAATGGCTATACAAGAAAGAAATCAGCAGCATCACAACCTCTTTAAATTCTGTAAAGTTTCAATCTTTAACAAGCACATTGGTGAGTAAATCCATTGTCATCTTCGATTAAAACTCATTATCCGAGAAGGTAATGAATTTTTTCTGATTGTGACAAAGCATGATCTCACAACTGGTACGAGGCAAGAAATGCTTGGAAATTACTACTTTATCTGAGAAATGCCTAATTTTATTTGGTATTCCTGCTCCATCCTCCCTGCATTTTTGAGTTTGACAACACATTGCTAACTGCACCCAAATGAAACTCTAATTCCATCTCCAATATAATAATCGCAGTGATAACAGAGTACTTGCCATTTTACTGTTAAATAGCATCCCGGATAATCGACGGAAAGCTCTAGCAAAACAATTAACTATTTACATGAAATGAACCCATACTCAGTAATCCTATGATCTATATTAAATGGGAACAGTCTCGGAAAAAGTGTGTGTTAACAGAAGTCCCCAGCTGAACAATGTGCTTTTTCTTTTTGATAAGCTTAAACAATGTAAATTCTTATAAGAGAAAGTGCAAAGGTAGACTGTTCTAATACCTCAGATAAGAGCTCTGTATCATCTATAGAATGCAGATCCAAAAATCCCGCCCCAAAGTCTCCTTTGAACTCAGGAGAATTAAAACCATCAGATGCTCCAATCCATGCAGAACTCTGAGTAGTTGGAGTATACGGCTCGGAAGCAGATTCACCATTAAAGTTGAGGTTTCTCATTAACTTGAAAAGCCTTTGCTTCTCCTGCATAGATTGAGCTCCATATCCCTTTAAACAATTGCCCAAGCTTCACCATTACTAACAAACTCAATGATAAACATCCAGACAAACTAAGAATGCCGTGATAAGGTTACATGGTCATATTCAAATGAAAGAGAAAAAGGAGTGCAAAGGAAAGGATAAATGCTTGTGATAAACTCCTCAATACAGTGTGACTAACAATACCAAAACATTGCAAATAAGGCAAATGGTGTTTACAAGGATGCAATACTGCTTCTTGGAGTAAATAAAACAACTAAGAAATTACTTAAACCCTACTGTCCAGGAATGTGGAAAGGAAGTCTATGATTCTATTCTCACTAAACACATTGGTAGGTAGTGTTTTCATAAGCGAAAAGCATAAAAAAGCAACGTGAATGGGTTTGAAGAGAAAAGCGTGAAGTAAAGCATACAAAAAACAAAAAATGCAACCCGGTGTACTAAGCTACTGCTATGCGTGGGGTCCGGGGAAGGGCCGGACCATAGGGTCAATAGTAACCTCCTGATCACATGGCAGCAACTTTACCAGTTATGCCAAGGCTCCCTTAAAGTAAAGGGTACAAGTTACGGGAAAATTTAAAACTACCAAACACATGAATGTAATACTATAATAATCAAATTGCTCTAAAGCACATGGTTTCACCAATGAACTGATAATTTTGGCTTCACATTGCTTCATCACTTCAAACTATCAACCGATGGTTTTTAATAACACTATTGGTAGGGGGGTTAACCAACTAGAAGAACCTTTGGGACCAGAGCAGACAGAAGAACAGTAACATCCCTCAGTACCAAACTCTATGAATCCTCTGTTATTTATCTGTATTGTTGTAAGTAAATAAAACAGTAATCTTTCTGAAAAATAAAACAGAAAGTTAGTAGAAACAATTCTGAAAAATAATATTCGAACTTCAAAATAATTTTTGAAACGTTGAAGGAACAAATCGAGCCCACTGAATACACAGTGTGTCCTTAAGGAAATTATTCCCCTCAAGTACCCGAGGTTATGGAATATATCCTCCCAGGATAGAACGATTTAACTCACCGGAGTGTTGGTACCAAAAACGTCGATGATCAGCGAACCACTCGATGACAGCAAAACACACTGGAATTTTAGTGCAGAAGAAGAAGAAGATAATCAGAAAATTTCGTAAGTAAATATTCTGGGATTTGAAGGTCTATTTATAGCCAACTTGGTGATGTTTCTAAAGAGGTTTGCAACCTTTCAGAATAATCATGACTGTTGGAACAGGTGTGACCCTCTGAAGAGGTTTGCAACCTTTCAGAACAGTCATGGCTGTTGGAACAGGTGTGACCCTCTGAAGAGGTTTGCAACTTTTCAGAATAGTCATGGCTGTTGGAACAGGTGACACTGTTTCAGAACAGCCATGACTGTTGGAAATTTTTGTGGAAAATTTAAAACGAATTTAAATTAATCCGAGAAAGAAAAACGGGCTAGACCAGACCGGGTCGCGGGTCATCCCTCCATTTCTTTTCCCACCATTTTCCATTCACACCTCTTTTGTTATTATTTATTAAATAACAAACCCAACAATCCCCCACATGAATGGGGAATGACTATAAACTTAAAGGAATGCACGGACGTGTATGTGTTTTACAAAAAAGAATTGATTGCATTAGATAAGTAGGTTTCCCTTTGAACTTTCCGTAGTGAACTTATATCGGAAATACTCGGTCAATCGGTAGATTTGATATCTTTGAACCGTCGAGCTTTGTTGTATACCTAGACAACATAAGTCACACAATCAATCCTTAACCATCTGTGGTTCTCACAGTTGTGTTCATTTCAGCCATGAACACCGCCTAGTTTTATGAGTGCTTAGAGAATGGGCCTTTACATTCATTCTCCTTGAAGCGGCTTACACTTCACACTCACATAGGTGATTCCTAAACGTGTAATCCTAAAGACACACTATCTGGTCATTGTCACACCTCCTTTTTCACTACTACGCCTGTGAGGGTGTAAAGGAGTTTTTCCAATTGAAGGACAGTCGGAACGGGATTTATTATTAATGTTCAGAGTCGCCACTTAGGAGATTAATGGTGTCCCAAGTCACCGGTTGAATCCCGATCCGAGGAAATTATGACTCTGTTAACAGTCCGCGAACCAGAACTCCGAGTAAGGAATTCTGTTAACCCGGGAGAAGGTATTAGGCATTCCCGGATTCCGTGGTTCTAGCACGGTCGCTCAACTGCGGTATTTGCTTTTATCTGATTTTAAAACATATTCTAACCTATGTGCCCTTTATTTTATCCAATTTTACTTTATATCTTTTAACAAGAATTGCAACGTCGTGAAAATGTATCTCGAACCACGTTACACCAGTGCACCCGTGGCTTTTGACGCTCCGTTGAGATTTAGATTTGGGTCACATAAATGTGCACCCGTGTTTAAGAAAGTAATATTACTAAAATACGCGCCTAAAGCAACCACGCGTCTTGGCTTTGCGAGGGCCATGACATTTTGCTAAATGGCACGCCTCGGATTCTAATTGTTTTAAAAGAAATATTTGAACGGGGCCAAGCATCTGAGATTTTATCGGGCTTGGCGCGCCTCAATTTGTTCTAGCTTAACGGTCTTAAACTAATTCATGAGGGTCGTGCACGGCGAGTTATCTAATTAAGGCTCACTTCAATCTAGTTAATGGGCTTAACCCGTTAGAACTAAATGTGGTTTAAGGCTTCCCTTCGACTGACTAATGATTCACTCGAGGAGAATTACTTATTTCGAGCAAGGGATCAGTCTAGCACAAATGGACCGAGGGTCCAACTAATAAACCTGACGTGATTAAACATGGTTACAGATTTAACACCTGAAGAAATCGGGCTCCAAGTGAAGCCAGGCCCAGCGGCGTGAAGTCAATATTGGGTCCAGTATGGGGCATAGTGTTCCTCAGGCGTAAGACTACTTTGAGTCTCGAATTGATATCAATCCAAGTGGGCTCATGAGAAAGCCCATTTTTAACGCAGGCCAGCTTCAAACGGAAATGAATTTTCTGGTTCGATACCACGCAACAACACAAGGAAGTAGTTTTCGCGTTTGATTTTACAATACATGTTATTTTGCCTCAAAGGAATTAAACAATTTCCGATTCTAAAACACATTTCAATACTTTCCATGCAAACACCTTAATCCAAACATCAATACGAGCCTCATTTAAATTATAGCCACCATCTGGGAATTATTATTGAAACTAACATATGATTGTTCCAACTACTCGCTCACCAAATGATCATTCTTTTGCATTTCCTAAATTATTAACAGGCCTATTCGAATTAATACAATGGGCTGCAGAAATAGGCTCACATTCAAGACTTCTAGTTCTAACCTTTATATGCAATATTCAGATATTGAGACCATGAACTACAATTAATTCCAAATGTCTCAACAGTATCGAAAACAGTCTGATCCAGTCCCAATTATACAGTCCAGATTTATACACATACAAATCGATTCTAGGCTATGCTGTACAATTAAACTTAACGCCTATTTAACTACCAACACCCACAGTCCAGGCAGCATATTTCAGGATCAAGTAAGAGAGTAATTGTATTCCATTTCAGCTCAAAGTTACAGCAGAGTCAATTCAAGCGTGTACCTGGGAGTNAAATGAAAACAAATAACCACTGGATTCACATGCTCACACGAATTAGCTTAGTAGTTCACGAGCTATAAACAGTCCAAAATAATTACAGAGTTTTAAATAAAGCGAACGACTAATCAAGTCATAAAAACTATCTAGAATATGACAGGATCATTAAAATGCAATTCAACAGCAGAGGCTTCAATTTCATTTCGTGTTTCAACTGGTGAAGCTACATCGACAGAGTCTCAAGGTGTGTACCTGGAATTGCAAAGTAACAAAAGGAATGAGGAGGATCAGCAGCAATATACACAGCAAACCACAGCAACATAATCAGTAGTAAATCGACCCAGGAAATGATATCAAATGACCCAGTAGAAGTTTCGCACCAAATCAAGCACAAAACCCAATCAAAACAGCTTGAATAATACCAAGCTGACTCGAAAATGCATCAATAGACCAACACTTGACCAAAATCAGCTTATATGAACCCAACTCAATCGAAGTCAACTCAGCAAACAAACTAGATCTCCAGCAGCCAAGTATTAGACTAGAAAATGAAAATCACTAGCTAAAAATTGAAATTATCCTACAATTTCTGATGGAGCAGTACCTTTTTTAGATTTTTGAAGGGTTTTTCTATTGTTTTTGTTTTTGAATTTTGAATGTTAGTCTTCATATCTGAAAACTGGAGAACACCCTTTTTTGGGGGGAGTTTTAGAGCTGAAAAACTTGTCCATGAAGCAAAGAGGACTGCCCTTTTATAGAAAAAAATCAGCTGCAACTTCCAGATTTCATTTTTTAACACTTTAGTCCCTGATTTCCTAACTTGTTGCTCAAGTTACTGCCCTAAGTTTACTGAAACCTGCACTATAGTCCATCCTAGAAGGTTCTATACCCATTACAATTCCTATTCTACCCTTACTTTACTTCAACAATTACCAAATCTGATTAAACTACCCTTTTCCCATGCCTAAACTACCCTTAGCACCCCCTGAAATTACTACCCAAAACCAAACAAAACCCCTGAATCTATCAATCCTTCGATCCTGGTCTCAATCCCCCAAATCCCCATTATCGGCTATAACCAAATCAATCTAACCTAAGCTTAAGGATTATTTGAAAACAAACACTGACTAAGAACAATTACTGATTAAATTGAAATGACTAAACTAGACTAACTAACTAACTAATAACATAAATACAGAATTACTAGCCAAAGTCAAACAGTGCCCTAATAGGATTGATTAAATACTGTAAGAAAAACAGGTTCGAAACACACAATCAAACTATTAAAACAAACTTAAACATACATGAAGCCTGAAGAAAATTTAAGCAATTCCAAACTTGAACTAAGCCCTAATCATGATCAACCCTAATTTTAAAGAACTCAATCACAACTAAATCGACAAACGAACCAATTCTCACTATTGATTAAATGACAATGAAGAATAAACAAGTAAGAAACAGGCTAACCTACTCGAACACTGGATCGAACGAATTGATAAAAAAAATGAGAAGAAATAAAATCAAACTCCAAATTGATTAATCAAGAAGAAATATCAATCATGGAGAAGAAACTAACAAAGAAGAACAAGAAAGAACTCACTTATGGGGTCCTAGGGTTCTGCCGCCTCTTAGATTTAACATTTGAGCAACTCCAGTAATATTTGAACATCACTGACAGTGGATTCTTCATGGGGAGGGGGAGGAGATCATATGATGTCAGTTTGATGTTATTTGGAGTATTTAGGGTTTAGGCCGGATTTTGATTTGAAATTCGAGAACATGCAAGAGGATTCGAATGAAGCTGGTCAGGGGTTTGGGAAGAGGATCTTGGGGAGAACATGTGGTGTAAAAATGGAGTCGTTTGGTGGTGGCGCCGCCGTGGGCGGCGGAGGCGGCGTCACTGCTTTCGCATATTCGAGCAAATTGGTTAACATTCTAGGGAACATATTTTGGGCATTGGAAAGTGGAGGGGGAGAGGAGTCGATGGTGAAAATTTGGGTGTGTTTGGAGCTTGACCGCCGCCGTGAGCGATTTCCGGCCGGCGGCGGACGGCGGAGGGACGGTGGTAGACGGTGGGGTGACAGTGGGCAACGGTGGTGGTACATGGTCAAGGTTTGAGAGACGGTGAGGGTAGGGGGGGTTCTGAGGGGGGGAGGGGTTGTTCGGACATATTTATACGTGGAGAACCATAGTTCTCCACCGTTGATCTGAAGAACCTCGACGGTCCAGATTTAAAAGGCCGAAACGACGTCGTTTTGGTGAGGGGAGGGTCGGACCGGGTTAGGACTGTATTGGGCCGGTCTTTGGAGTGATTTTTGTATTGGACTTGCTTGGGTGAAGCCAATTGGGCCTAGATTTGGGCATCTACTTAAGACCATTCTTTCCTTTAATTTTCCAATTAATTTCTTTTTCTTTTCACCCCCTTTTGTTATTTTGTATTTATTATTTCTGATTTTTATAAAATGCTAAACAAAACAAAGACCTAACTATTTAACTCCTAAAATTATTTAAAACTTTATTTAAATATAAGTGCAGTTATTAACAATTAAAAGTACAAAGAAACCATTTTTCGCAATTTTTTTTAAATTTTGTTCTAAAGCTAATTAATACCTACTTAATGCTAAAATTGTGAAATTAAATACTAAATGCAAAAATGCATATTTTTGTGTTTTCATATGAATTAAAATGCACGAATAAAATGCAACAATTATCAAAAAAAAAAAATGCCACCAAATTCACGAAAAATTACAAAATACTAAAGAAATTGTTTTGTTTGAAATTTATGGGAGTAATTCATATAGGGCAAAAATCACGTGCTCACAATGATTATACAAAGCATGCTATCACAATGACATTCATCCTCTAAGGATGCTACAGATCGGCACAAGGCTCCCAAACACGGCAATAAGCCCAGATATATTAAATATTGGGTGCGTATCAGTCGCCAATATAGAAACATTCTTGTCCGGGATGGACTAAGTCTCAATCCCCAGTCATAACCAATCCCTCACCTGCCATGGGGCGCGAGTCACGCCCTACATTAGCGTCACAATGTGATAAGCCGGGGTTTCAAACCCTCAGGCCATCATATACACCAACTACTCACCTCTATCCGGCCGTAGAATGGTCCGCAATACCTTTTCCTTTCGTATCGACCTCCTCGCGCGTCGAATCTAGTCAAAATCACAACGAATACATAAATATGGGTTAAAGAAATATAACCCAATCAAAAATACTCGAAAAGTACTAAAATTCACGAAGTTGGTAAAAACCCGAGCCCTGGGCCTACTTCTCGAAAAATTCTGAAAATCACAACAACGGATTCCTCGTCTCGCCACGAGTCCGTGCATATAAAGTTTACCAAAATCGGAGCTCGTTTGACCCTCCAAATTCCATTTTTACATCACAGCTTTCCAAGCCCTAGCTTGACCCGTTTTTGATGAAATTTCTACAATTTACATGGATTTCTACCATAGATTCGAATATTTAGGCCAAGGAACTTACCTCCAAGTGATTCTCAGTCAAAACCCTCGAATTTTCTTGTTCAAAGCTCTTAAGAAAGTCAACAATGGAGGAAAAATATGAAAGGGTCGCGGATGAAATATTATTTTAAAACCCTTCTGTCGCCCAGTCCAGTTTTCGCTTCTGCGGTCCCGCTTTCGCTTATGCAGGACCACTTCTGCGGTCACATTTCCGCTTTTGCCATCTTCACTTAGAAACCCGGACTTCGCTTATGCGACGCGAAATCCGCTTCTGCGGCTCCCCCAAAACCGCTTCTGCGGACCCGCTGGTGCGAGCCACCTTCCGCTTCTGCGGAATTTCCCTAGCCAGCCAACGACCGCTTCTGCGACCAAGTACCCGCTTCTGCGGTACCGCTTCTGCGGTCCATTTCCGCAGAAGCGGAGACACCATATGACAACAAAAATCTGACCTGCAATACACCTTAAAACTCTCGTTTAACCACCCAAATTCACCCCGAGGCCCTCGGGACCTCAACCAAATGCACAAATATGTTCTATTACTTCATTCGAACTTGCTCGTAACATAAAAACACCATCATAAACACCAAAATCATCGAATTACCACGGATTCAAGCCTAAGTTAAACTAAAACTTCCGAAACTTGCATTTGATCTAAAACCCGACCTAAACACCTCCGAATGATCTGAAACTTTGCACGCATATCAAAAATCACCTAACGGAGCTACTGCAACTGTCGGAATTCCATTCCGAGCCTCGGATCAAAATCTCACCTTCCATCCGGAATCCGCCAAAATCCAACCTTAGCCAATTCAAGCCTAATTCTACACCAGACCTCCAAACTCAATTCCGATTGCGCTCCTAAGTCACAAATCATCCCCCGAAACTAGTCGAATCATCGAAAATTCATTCCGAGCCTTCTAACTCATAAGTCAACATTCGGTTGACTTTTCCAAACAATCCTTCTCATAAAGGGACTTATTGTCTCATTTCTAACCGAACTCTNACTTGGGAGATTAATGGTGTCCCAAGTCACCGGTTTAGAATCCCGAACCGAGGAAATTATGACTCTGTTAATAGTCCGCGAACCAGAAATCCGGGTAAGGAATTCTGTTAACCCGGGAGAAGGTGTTAGGCATTCCCGGGTTCCGTGGTTCTAGCACGGTCGCTCAACTGTCATATTTGGCTTGTTTATTTGATTTTAGTACATATTCTAACCTATGTGCCTTTTGTTTTAACCACTTTTGCTTTATGTCTTTTAATAAGAATTGCAACGTCGTGAAAATGTATCTCGAACCACGTTACACCAGTGCACCCGTGGCTTTTGACGCATTTCGACTCCGTTGAGATTTAGATTTGGGTCACATAAATGTGCACCCGTATTTAAGAAGGTAAGATTATTAAGAACGCGCCTAAAGGGACTATCGTGTTATTATCTTTGGGGAAGGCCGTGAAATTCGCTAAACGGCCCATCCCGAAGTCTAAGTTTTTTTGTATGTACATTTATCGAGGGCCCCGTAATTTGTTTGCTCTATTTGGCGAGGCTCATCTCATTGCAATTTATTTTAAAGGGCAAATCCTAAAGCAATCTATAATTTTCTATATTTATTCGTCTCTAATAAAACCCTAACTATTTATTATTGGACCTAATGGTGACTTTGTACTTTATTGCAGCCACTGGGCTCCAAGACAAGCCCAACAAAAGAAAAGTTAAAATCATGTGCACACCATAAACCGACCAAGCAGACCTGGGCCCAGGCCCAAACGTACACAAGCATCCAACTGAGCCTGGGCCGTTCATTGAGGCCCTGAGACTTACTCTTCTTGATAATGGGCTATTGAGCCCAAAC
Organism: Nicotiana attenuata; assembly: GCF_001879085.1. Lineage (NCBI taxonomy): Eukaryota > Viridiplantae > Streptophyta > Magnoliopsida > Solanales > Solanaceae > Nicotiana > Nicotiana attenuata. The sequence continues at coordinate 48,155 of NW_017671614.1, forward strand.
GGTTAAGCCAGGCCAAATTCCAATTCAGTTGTATTAGATAATTACTGAAACTTATTCAAGTTGTTCAAAATGCCCCTCAGGTTAACGAAGCACTGATCATTCAACTTCCAATTTAATACTCATATTATTTCACTCATTTAACTGCTAGTGGATTATTAGATAACACTAGATGAAGAACAAACTGAAAACGACAATAATACTACACAAGATAGACTAATTATGTTTGAATTGACTCCACTCATATTAATAAATCAGCGTTCAGGCTTATCACTTGCAAAATTTAAACTGCTAGTACAGACTACTTCATGCGAGAGTATTTGAGCAACCTCCTTAACTTGAACTCATGATTAGCACGGATGTCATATGTCATTTTACAGGCGATTGTGAATCCAAACTAGTCCTGATTTTTACTTGTCCATAAAATGTGAAACTAGATCCAACATCAAATCATACTAAGACTGATCATGCCCACAAACAGATTCAACAGTCCAAAGTCCAAATTATACAATCCAGCATCCAGTTTAATCATCTAGCATCTATGTAATTTTGGAGATGATCCTGAACAACATTCATTATCAGTATCTAAGCTATTATGACAAAATGAATACACATATTTAGAAAATAGATGAATAGGTCTTTCATTTCAGCACTTCACTCAAAGCTACACCAAATTGTGATTTGAATATGTACCTGGAAATGAAATTTTAACAGAAGAAGAGGTCAGCAGCAGCAGTACAATAGCAGACCAAGAGATGATCAAACCGCAACAATACACAGCTTAGGAAGTTAGTTCAACAGCCCAGAAAAGTTTGAAACCAAGCAGGCTCAAGCAATCAACTACGAATCACTTGAAATGCACTCAAATGGACTCGAATGGCTCTAGAAATAGGATCAGCAATCAGGAAATTTTTAAATCAATCCCAAACAGCATCAAATTATCCAAGTGAACCCAGAAATCAACTACAAACGACTACTGAACCACCAGCTAGTTCAAACTACTCAGATCCGAAAAAACTGAAAGTGATCTAAGAATAAGCAATGAAACAGTAACCCCTTTTTAGAGTTTTGGTTTTTTTTTTATTTTTTTTTTTTTTTTTGGTTTTTCTTTGAAGAAAGCTAAGATCTAAGAGGAGTTTGGATCTGAATTTGAATTTCAGCTCTGTGGAACTTGAAGATATTTTTGGGGGAAGAATTTTTGAGCTCCAAAACTTGTTCATGAAGCAAAGAGGACTGCCCTTTTATAGAAAAAATCAGCTGCAATTTCCAGATTTCATTTTTTAACACTTTAGTCCCTGATTTCCTAACTTGTTGCTCAAGTTACTGCCCTAAGTTTACTGAAACCTGCACTATAGTCCATCCTAGAAGGTTCTATACCCATTACAATTCCTATTCTACCCTTACTTTATTTCAACAATTATCAAATCTGATTAAACTACCCTTTTCCCATGCCTAAACTACCCTTAGCACCCCCTGAAATTACTACCCAAAACCAAACAAAACCCCTGAATCTATCAATCCTTCGATCCTGGTCTCAATTCCCCAAATCCCCATTATCGGCTATAACCAAATCAATCTAACCTAAGCTTAAGGATTACTTGAAAACAAACACTGACTAAGAACAATTACTGATTAAATTGAAATGACTAAACTAGACTAATTAACTTACTAAGAACATCAATACAGAATTACTAGCCTAAACAAACCAAAATCAAACAGTGCCCTAATAGGATTGATTAAATACTGTAAGAAAAACAGGTTCGAAACACACAATCTGAAGAAAATTTAAGCAATTCCAAACTTGAGCTAAGCCCTAATCATGATCAACCCTGATTTTAAAGAACTCAATCACAACTAAATCGACAAACGAACCAATTCTCACTATTGATTAAATGACAATGAAGAGTAAACAATTAAGAAACAGGTTAGCCTACTCGAACACTGGATCTAACGAATTGATAAAAAAAATGAGAAGAAATAAAATCAAACTCTAAATTGATTAATCACGAAGAAATATCAATCATGGAGAAGAAACTAACAAAGAAGAACAAGAAAGAACTCACTTATGGGGTCCTAGGGTTCTGCCGCCTCTTAGATTTAACATTCGAGCAACTCCAGTAATATTTGAGCATCACTGACAGTGGATTCTTCATGGGGAGGAGGAGGAGATCATATGATGTCAGTTTGATGTTATTTGGAGTATTTAGGGTTTAGGCCGGATTTTGATTTGAAATTCGAGAACATGCAAGAGGATTCGAATGAAGCTGGTCAGGGGTTTGGGAAGAGGATCTTGGGGAGAACATGTGGTGTAAAAATGGAGTCATTTGGTGGTGGCGCCGCCGTGGGCGGCGGAGGCGGCGTCACTGCTTTCGCATATTCGAGCAAATTGGTTAACATTCTAGGGAACATATTTTGGGCATTGGAAAGTGGAGGGGGAGAGGAGTCGATGGTGAAAATTTGGGTGTGTTTGGAGCTTGGCCGCCGCCGTGAGCGATTTCCGGCCGGCGGCGGACGGCGGAGGGACGGTGGTAGACTGTGGGGTGACAGTGGGAAACGGTGGTGGTACATGGTCAAGGTTTGAGAGACGGTGAGGGTAGGGGGGGTTCTGAGGGGGGGACGGGTTGTTCGGACATATTTATACGTGGAGAACCATAGTTCTCCACCGTTGATCTGAAGAATCTCGACGGTCCTGATTTAAAAGGCCGAAACGACGTCGTTTTGGTGAGGGGAGGGTCGGACCGGGTTAGGGACTGTATTCGGCCGGTTTTTGGAGTGATTTTTGTATTGGACTTGCTTGGGTGAAGCCAATTGGGCCCAGATTTTGGCATCTACTTAAGACCATTCTTTCCTTTAATTTTCCAATTAATTTCTTTTTCTTTTCACCCCTTTTGGTTATATTGTATTTATTATTTCTGATTTTTATAAAATGCTAAACAAAACAAAGACCTAACTATTTAACTCCTAAAATTATTTAAACTTTATTTAAAGATAAGTGCAACAATTAACAATTAAAAGTGCAAAGAAACTATTTTTCGCAATTTTTTTTAAATTTTGTTCTAAAACTAATTAATACTAAAATTGTGAAATTAAATCCTAAATGCAAAAAATGCATATTTTTGTGTTTTCATATGAATTAAAATGCATGAATAAAAATGCAACAATTATCAAAAAAAATGCCACCAAATTCACGAAAAAATTACAAAATACTAAAGAAATTGTTTTGTTTGAAATTTTGGGAATTATTGCTTAGGGCAAAAATCCCGTGCTCACAATGAATATAGGCTCTACGGGGCCATCAATATTGCTCTAAGCCTCGAGATGGTGCCCGACTCGAGGATCTCTGTCAAAACAAAAGACAAGCTCTAAGGAGCTATTCATATAAACCTAACCTAAGGAGGTACCCTATCTCGAGGATTTCTACAAATATGGGTCATTTGCCTGGCTCTTTAGCCCTCGAGTTACCTGGGCCCGGGCCACTTTTCACTCAAGAATTACTGATTAAGCCTTAAGGCTATTTACGCCTTTAAATCAAGTGAAACGCTCTCTCGGTTACTTTAGTCCGGGGGCTATCCAAGCCCAAGCGGATCCTTATCCGGGGTCTATCTATAATGCCTTAAGGCTGTCTTCACTAAGTCCAAATCAAGTTTTTAGGCCGCCCGAGCTCGAGCAAACTCTCACTCGGGGACTGTCTGTGAAAGCCTAAGGGCTATTTTTTCCTCTAATGCTCGAGCAAATTATCCCTCGAGGACTGTCAACGGGGGTTTAGAGGGCTAAGTTTTATTCTAAAAATCTGGGCCACATTCTCACTCAATTCGAAGTCGCCGGCCTATGTTTGTATCAAGTCAACACGGACTTAGTCCGAGGAACGGCAAAGGGTCTCAGAGAAAATCATGTCAACCAATCAAAAATCGAGGAAATTCCTACGCCAAGGTCCGGTATTCGGGCCTATCGTTAAAGTCACGTGCTCAGGTTCTTCACAAACGCAAATAAAGGGAAATCCGGTACAAATCAGAGACAAATTGAAGAAATATTTTTTAATAAACGGTGATTACAAAAGCCCCCGAGAGGTCCGTACACATGATTACAAAAGCCCACGAAGGGTCCTTACAAAGAAACAGAAAGGCAATAAATAAAGGTTAATCTACTCTTGGTGGTACATCTTTGGGAGCAATTTCTGCAAAAACCATTCCCTCGGGGACCCCATCTAGACCTTCCAAACGATGTCTTCGAGAACCTCCTCCAAAGTGGAAAAAGATGAAGAAGCAGAAAAAGATGAAGAAGTGGCTGGGTGAAAACTTTGGCGAGTATGGGTCTCGACACACTACTATTGTGAAGCCACTTCTTGAGATGTTGCACCAGTGTGGGATGCAACAGGTAGTAGATGACACCACCTCACTCCATGGAAAGCAAAAGGAGTGAAGCACCACACCAGGTGGAAGTTAAGAGAGATAAGCATAAGTTCATGGTCCGCATGTCCTTTAATGCAAAGATAATTTGGGATTCCTTTCTCATTATTCCAGGCCAACAACAACAAACCAGTGTGATCCCACTCAGTAGGGGAAAGCTCTGAGGAAGAGCCATGGCATAACCGGCAAGGACACTGCCATGTGACCTTACAGTCACGGGCTTTAAACATAAGAAATAGAGTTGGATGATGACGAAGAGAAGAAAGGAGTTAAAGGTTGTTGAAAAGTGACTGAATGAAGTTTTGAATCAAGAAAGCTTCCATTTATAGAAGGTGGCAGCATAACCGACGGCGTAATCAATGTCTTTGTGAAACGTACCGACAGGCGCAAGCAATGCTTTTTGGGAGATGGATCGGCGGCAATATTATCGCTTTGAGAAAATAAATCGGCTACATTGAATGCTCCTTGAAAAAATGTACCGATGGGACGCCCCAGTTATCACAAAATCTCATGTCATTAGCATGATGTCATCACAAGAGGCTCGAGGAGATCGGTGTCAAAATAGTTTCTTATCATTTTAATCTAAGAAATGCGGGGACTATCTTTATACGGTAAAAATCAGAGGGTCCGATTCTGTGATCGTTAAGGCACCTCGTAAAGGCCGCCCCCAAAAGGCTCGAAGATTCGGCTTGGGGTTTGACCCCGAGGGTTCCTAAAGCTCGACCATGAGACAGTGCAAACCGATGATTGTCACGAGACATCGGGAAGTTCCCAAGGCATATGATCAAAGTTGAGAAAACCTGCAAGAAAAGCACTAGTCTGCACCAAACTAGCAAATAGTTGTATCAGCTATATTTCTTTGTAATAAATGCAGTTGTACTATATTGGGATCCCCCTCATATATAAAGGGGACCCTTGTCATTTTGTAAGGAGGGGAATATACAACACACAATATTGAATACAAGAACATTCTTTGCTCTCTAACTTAAATACATTCTCTCTTGATTCTATCATTTATTGCTTACATTTATTGTGTTCTATTATTTGTTCTTCATTTATTGCTCATTATTGATCAAAAAGAGATTTCATCAAAGCTCCCTAAGTTGTTAGTCCTTTATCGGTTGTCCATAGTTTAGTATCGATCTCGACCTCGAGGCCCCGTATAACCAGGCTCAAGGCCCCGATTCTCAGCCACTCGGTTTGCTTAAACATACGGTTTTAGAGTTCTTATCTTATTTTCTAGACTCATATTTAGCCTCTACTGCCTAACAACTAGCATAAAAATAAATCACATATTTTTAGAACCACAAAATCAAATCTAATTGTTATTACCATTTTCAAGGTAAACAGTTTGGCGCCCACCGTGGGGCTAAAAATAATAGTGATTGTTTTCTTGCTGGTTGACAACATAACGCAAGTTATCTTTCACACTTTTTCTTGTCCAAAGCATCTTTGATTTCAGGTCAAAATGTCAAACTCAGTGAATGCACGGGAGAACAATGGTCCTGAGGACCATGGAGAGAATGGTGCAGCTGTTCCAGGTATTGGTGTACCACCGCGAAACCCTGAGGATGCACCAGAACCAATTCCCGTGGACATGGTCTCGCGCAACGCCCAACACGTCGACATAAGCTCCCACACCGACATGAGTACACGCCAAGAGAACCAACAAGAAGCTCAAAAAACCCCAGCTCGGGAAGAGAGAGATGTTAGCCTTCACGTCATTTTTGAGATGTTGCAGGCACAACAGCTGGCGATTGCTCAACTACAAAGCCACCTAAAACCTCCAAGCACAGCAGTACCGGAGGCAGCTCCTCACGCTGAACAAATACTAGAAAGATCAAGCAACAACGGGTCAACAGCCGATCCTACTATCATAAAGATGTCCGAGGATCTCACAAAGAGGATTGAATCGGGCAAGAAGAAGATAGAAGCACCTACAATTCTAGGGTCGATCAAATCCTGGGGCGCCGCCGATCCTGAAGGGTGTGGATTCGAAGAAGTTCGTACAAAAGCCATTCCCACAAGATGCTTCTCCAAAACCCATCCCGAAGAAATTCAGAATGCCCAACCTTCTGAAATACAACGGAACCTCAGACCCCAACGAGCACGTCACCGCTTACACTTGTGCAGTGAAGGGCAACGACCTAAAGGGCGACGAGATTGAGTCCGTCCTACTAAAGAAGTTTGGAGAAACACTTTCGAAGGGGGACATGATATGGTACCACAACCTAGCCCCGAATTCAATAGACTCGTTTGCCATGCTGGCAGATTCTTTTATAAAGGGACATGCCTGTGCCATCAAGGTGGCTACGAGGAAATCCGACGTCTTCAAAATCAAACAAAGAGAAAACGAGATGTTGCGGGAGTTTATGTCTCGCTTTCAAATAGAGAGAATGGAATTACCACCAGTCTCCGATGATTGGACCGTACAGGCCTTCACTCAAGGTTTGAACGAGCGAAGCTCGGTAGCTTCGAAGCAGCTGAAGAAAAACTTTGTCGAATATCCCGTCGTGACCTGGTTGGATGTCCACAATCAATACCAATCAAAGATCAGGGTCGAGGACGACCAACTAGGACCCCCTCAGGCTCAGTATATCCTAGCAGGCTTCTAGCAAAGGAGCCAAAGCGAAACAAGGAAAGGTACCAACCATACACTGAGGATAGAAGAAACGCTCCAAGACGTAACGTACCCCGAAATGACCGAAGATCAAGGTCAGAATCCTCGGGGACTCGAAAGCAGAGTCGGATTTGACAGACACACAGGACCGACAAAGGCACTTCGATTGTCAAAATATAACTTCAACATTGACGTTTTAGACATCGTCTCTGCCATCGGTAAAATCAGAGAAACCAGGCAGCCAAAACTCGTACAATCAGATCCTTCGCAAAGGAACCCCAACCTAGTGTGCGAGTTTCACGGCACACACGGTCATAGGACCTAGGACTGCAGACAACTCCGAGAAGAAGTAGCCCGACTACTTAGCAAAAGGCACCTCCGAGAGTTCCTCAACGATCGAGCCAAAAATCAGTTTCGGGAAAGAGAGGCGAACGGAAAGAATGAAACAGAAGAACCACAACATGTCATCCACATTATTGTTGGAGGAGTCGACATCCCACAGGAACCCACCATCAAACGAACAAAAATATCCATCACCAGGGAAAAGCGAACTCGGGGTTACATACCCGAGGATGCTCTCACATTCAGCGACGAGGACATCGAAACCCTGTCTCAACCTCATAATGACACACTGGTAATCTCTTTTCTTGTGAATACATCTCAAGTTAAACGTGTACTTGTGGATCCAGGTAGCTCCGCCAACATCATCAGGTCGAGGGTGGTAGAGCAGCTCGAACTACTCGACCAGATTGTGCCCGCCCCTCGAGTCCTTAATGCATTCAATATGGCGAGCGAGAAAATAAATGGAGAAATCACCCTCCTAGTCAACGTGGCCGGCACAACCCAAAATGTCAAGTTCCATGTCATCGAAGGAGACATGAGGTACAACGCCTTGTTCGGAAGGCCATGGATACACTGCATGAGAGAAGTACCATCCACCCTCCATCAAATGATGAAATTTCGGACAAAGGACGGAATAATAACCGTCTACAGAGAACAACATGCTGCGAGAGAGATGTTCGCAGTGCATGATGTGGCACCGACATAAACACCTCTAGCATCGAAGGAGCCAAAAGATAAGCAAATAGTGAAAAAGCAATAGCGAGATATATTCTCGGCTACACCCAACTAATTGAGTAAAGGACCGTACCGCATCCTCGGAGCAAACGGCTGGAGCATATCAAAGCTCGAAGCGCCATCAGCGCTAAGGTATAATCATTCCCCTTTTTCATTTACATTATACACTAACCTGTGCGCAGGTATCCGATTGGAACAGTCGAAGCGATCTCCAGCTTGAAGACCTTAGGTTTCAAAGCATACGTTGCACTCTTTTCCTTTAATCGGGTTTTATCCCAAGAAGGGTTTTACCGGCAAGGTTTTTAACGAAGCAACATCCATCTGCTACCTAAGGAAAATTCAACAAGTATTCAAGGCTTCTGTTCAATCAACCTCGAATATTGGGGGGCTCCCCCCCCCCCCCCCCGGAGGTCACCTCCTCGGAGAAGTTAAGATGTGCTAAAAAGGGTTTCGATAGGAAAATGATGTATCGAGCCAAACGGTCGAATGAACCGTGTCCGTATAGAATAACCGAGCCCTCGACAGCGAAAACATGTATACTTGTGCCAAGTAATCAAGAAATATTTTTCCCATCAAAACTCTTTGCGCTTCGAAGAAATTTGCTATTTTTTCAAAAAATGGCTCCAGAGCCAGAAAATTCCCTAACACTCGGGGATTGACGTCAAAAACTCAAAGTCACATGACCTCCGGGCAAAAAACTTTGAACTAGTAACGCCTCAATGAGACAATTCCAAGTTCACACAAAACGGCTCCAGAGCCATGAAACTCTTAATATCTCGGGGACTGTCGCCGACTGCCACCCCATCGACTTATCGAAAACCCAAGGCGATAAAACCCCATATGGGCAACCTCGAGCTCGTAAGACCTTTATAAGGCAAAAGCAAAATCTGTAAGACCTCAAGCAAGGCATGAACTACACTTGTACTAAGTAACCAAAACTGTAAGACCTCAATCAAGGCATGTAAAAAGTAATAAGACCTTACAAAAAGGCATAATCCCGGTCTTAAAGCTAAGGCTATACATTCGAACTTGTAAGACCCCTAAAAATGCATACCCTCGATCTAGACGCCGAAGTTACTTCACTCGGGGACTAAAAGGCTACGGCCAAATACAAATGACTAACGGTCACAAGGCTGTACCGGCCAAACTAACGCGACTCGGGGACGCCCAACCGTCGCCATAAAATCACAGGCCTTCAATTACTTCGAACAGAACCGGTTAATCAGGATACCCTCGACTTAAGAGAAAGAGCTTCGATCATATCATCTCCAAACTACAGGCTTCGAAATCATTCAGCCATCGAGCAAAACCTCCGGAGGTGCTCATCTATCGCCGCATAAACGGCTCATAATCGAGGTTCTTATCGAACCGTCGAAGAGTCGGGCGAACATAAAAACTTCAAAAGTCTTTAACGAGGGAAAAATAAAGCCCACACTAAGAGGTCGTACTGACCCAATGCGTAAGAGCCATTGTCGCCAGCCTACACTAAGAGGTCGTACCGACCCAATACGTAAGAGCAACTATCGCCAGCCCATAATAAAGGTCGTACCGACCCAACGCGTAAGAGCCTAAGGGCCAGCTTAACATTCAAAATCTTAAGGGTCAATAAGCTCGAGTCGAAATTCGACTCGAAGACTGAGCCCGAAACAGTTAACTGAATACGCCTAAGGGCAAAGGCGTAAGAGCCACTGTCGCCAGCATAAAATTAAAAAGGTCGTACCGACCTCATACGTAAAGAGCCTACGGGCCAGCCCAACAAGCCTCAGGGCCGAATTGTAAACCTAAGGGTTCCTACTCAAAAGCCAAATCGTCTGGCCAACCACCGACGAACGTACAAATTCAAAACGAAGAGAGACATGCACAAGCAAATAGAAACTCATGAAAGGAGAAAACCGAAAGGTTTCTTTATATATGCATATATGAAACAACGCTAGGCTACATTTACAAAGTTCTCTAAGAACATTGTACAAAGAATCAAAAAGAAAAAAGCCTAGTCTATTTTCCCCTCGGGGACTGCGGCCTCATCAGCCTCTTCCTCATTATCTTCGGCATCGGACAAAAAGAACTTGGCTTCGTACTCATCCGCCTTGGACTACGAGTATCTCTTCCGAGAGATCGAAGCCCCTAGCATGAATTTCTTCGAGGGTTTCCCTTCGTGATTTGCACTAAGCATACTCTTTGCTCTTGCTCTCCCGGTCGAGAGCCCCCCTTAGCTCAGATTGAGCGTCGTCGGCGTCTTTCAAATAGACGGCCACTTTCTTATCAGCCTTAGTTCGGATCGCTTTGGCTTTAGCTCGGGCTTCCACAACTTCGGCCTTCATCTCCAGAAGCTCAGACTCGAGCCTTGCAATCATATCCGTTCGAACCGAGCTATTCTCACCAGCGTTTTGGAGCTGCACCTCGAGGGCAGAAACCTTGGCCAGAGCATTCTTCTTGGGCACATCATGGGCATCTATCTGAGCCCTTAGCTCGTTACGCTCATGCCTGGCCTGGCCAACATCGCCCCAAAGGCGCTCCAGGTCCTCCGTCCTTTTCTGCAACTGAAGTATCAAAACATTAATCTCAGAGGGTAGAAGAGGAAACATGCACCCCCTCGGAACAAAAATTACATGTCCCTCGAGGTAGTTTTCGTACTTCAGACTACGACTCGCCTCATACCGTAAGTACACCAACTCATCTTCCCTTTTATTGCAAAGAAGCTTGAGGAATTTCTCCCTATCCACGGCTTTTTGCAACCTGGCCTCACGATGGAGCAGCTCAGACTTGAGCTTGTCGAAAGCCTATGGAGAAGGAATTCAATGAGAAGGTAAAATTTCAAAACTAAAAAACCAATACAGTCGACCAAAACTCACCATTGAGTAGAGTCGTTGAGCCTCGTCAAAGGTTGAATGCACATCTACTGGCCTGGACCCATCGGCTCCGGTAGAACCACTCCCGATTGGAACACGATCTCTCGATACTCCGCTCAATGAAGGCGGCCCATGGCTTTGGACATCCCTCGAAGTACCTTCGACGGGAGAAGAAGACGGCTGCAAAGGAGGAACCTTTTCTCTAAAGCCATGAATCTCGGGTGCTACAGCCTCAGCTGATATATCTTCTCTGAGCCTCTAGTCTAGACTTGTCCCGCTATGAGCACTTTCGCTTGCAAAGATTTTTTTCGCTTTTGTTATTCCTCGGTCACGAAGCTGATGACCCTTCTCCCTCTCCGAGAGGGCACGACCTTATCTCTGAAAATTCCTCAATGCCTACGATGACGGAGTCAGTAAGCATAAAAAGAAAAGTGCCTTTCAAAAGGAAGCAAATCACATGGCACATACCATGGTGTTTTGCCTCCCACCTACCCTTAGACAAGTCTCGCCACTTACGCTCGTTATAAGTTGAGCGAGCCACCAGCTTCCAAGTCCAGTCCGTCAGGTTAGTGACCTCGTATGGCATCCACGGAATTGCTGGAGAAAGAGGAAGAAAAATGCATTTACAGGACCTGCCTCCAGCATAAGCAAAACAATGAAAACACAAGTGTACCAGTTACGTATATAATTCCATTCCTCAGGAAATGGCAGGAACTCCACAGGGATTATGTCAACAGTCTGTACTTAGATTAATCGGCTCATCCATCCCTGGTCCCCATCTTCTTCATCGTCGACAACGAAAGGCCTGGAAGATCGGCATCGCAAGGTAAGAAGGCCTCTGTCGTAAAAGGGTCGGTATAGCCTAATAAGATGACTAAGGGTGAACTCAAGCCATGCTTCCTCCGCAAAGAATCTCATCATCAATACTATCCTCCAAAACAACGGGTGAACCTGTGCCAGGGTAGCCCGATATTTCCGACAGATGCCGAGCACGACCCTATCAAGGGGGGCCAATGTAAAGGGGTTCGTGTGTACGTTCAAAAACACCTCTGCATGATCCATGATGCTCTCTTTCGGGGAAGGTAACTGCAATACTACTTTTTTCCCCCATCCGCAATCTTTCCTTACTCACTCGAGATGCCCCTATCCTATTAGAGAAATGAACTTCGAAGCATACTCCAAATGGCCTTGAACATTTGGAGGTTTTTCTGACGAAGGGTCCTCCCTCGAGACAAAATGTATCGAGGTTGGCTCATCGGACACCGGTGGTGTACCACCGACCAGGCGAGAACCGGAGGTGGAACATTCCTCTCCTCGCTGAAGGGATCCTAGCGTAGCAGCCATAACTATGTTGAAACAAGATAGGGGGAGCGGGAACTTAAGTGAAGGCTTCAAAATTAAAAATGGTGAAAGACCCAACGCAAGAAAAAGAACATTATGAAGAAGGATAGCTGCTCAAAATAAAAGAATCCTCAAAAAAGGGGAGACAAACCTATATATAGAGCAAGCGGTGACTGTCCGCCTGCCTCGAAGGCCAATTAAATGCTGGCTAAGCCATTATCACTTCCAGGGAGGCATACCGGCAGGATCACCTTGGCCATTTCACAACCGTGTCATACGATTGACACCGTCGTACAACGTTTGAAGGATCAAAGACCCTTGCGTCAACCTAGCCTCGAGATGATACCCGATCTCGAGGATTTCTGCTACATGTCCATATGCTCTAAGGAGCTATCAATATTACTAAAAGCCTCGAGATGGTGCTCTATCTCGTGGGTAACATACTGATATACCACATGATGTGATGGTGCGGAGACATCAATAGGGACAAGGACACTTCCCTCTTAGCGATATGTTTTACCAATCCACAGCTCAATACATTCTCCTAACAAGTCCTTGGGCAATCCACTCGGGCTCAATGGTGGGATCAATCCCTCCTCACATGCTTCAAATTCGCGGATAATGGTATCAAGGTTACCAATCTTGAGAATAACACTTAGAGAGGAAATCAGCTCCCTAACTTAAGCTCTATTGCACGATTGGAGTATCAAAGAAGGGTGGAATTCCTAAATATCTGAATAGCCTCCAACTTATAGATGTGGTCGACAACACACCGATAAGAAGGAATCTACTAGACACGGCTCCGAGACATCCTAGGATACTTTAAAACCTTAGGCTCTGATACCAAGTTTGTCACGCCCCAAAATCCGAGGAGCACGACCGGTGCTCAACCGAGTAAACCCGACCGAGCAAGCCTGTTAGGTCTCATCCTACCCAAACTAACTCATGAACAAATAAGAGATGGACTCCATTAATCAAATTCTATAAACATATCACAAACGATTTTCATTTCATTTTCATTAGCAACTTCATTCGCCACTTTAAAGGTATTACAAGTTTTATACATCATTGCCAAACATCAATATTTCTATTTTAAATTCCCATGCCCGACACTACCCACAACCTGTCTACGAAGCCTCTAAATACAACTAAAGAATAATATGGAAATGCTGGCAACAAGGCTCCGGCAATACCTTACACAAATACCAAAATAGACTCTGGAGAAAAAGCGGCATGAGCAATGCAGGGCCCCGAGAGGAAAAGGGCTCACCAATACAGCTGACGGAAAGTGGATGAGGTGCTACTGTCGGTGGACTGGAGTACCTGCTATAGAACCACCTACAATCATAACACGAATGTAGCGCCCCCGGCAAAAGGGACGTCAGTACATTTGAATTGTATTGGTATGTATGAACAAACTTTACCCCAAGTAAAATCAAATAACACACAAGTAACAGACATCAATAGAATCAACGATCAAATGCACGGGAAAGAAACAGTCAAAGCCAAACAAGTTTCACAATCTCTCCTCTTCCCCTTCAACATTATCACATCAATGATTTCACAATTTTAATCACATATAACTTGGTACAAGTTTCACAATCTCTCCTCTTCCCCTTCAACATTATCACATTATTGATTTCACAATTTTCTCATATTTTCATTTCAATAATGATTTCAATCACTTTCCACCCTTATTACCTCGGCCACCCTTATCACCACAACCCACACCTTATTACTTCGTGTTGCGGCGCGCAACCCGATCCCACCGAACAATCACAACTAACAAACAATACCACCACAATAACAATTCACAAGGACGACAACAACAAGTCTCAAGAACANTCCTTTTTTTAATTTTATTTTTATTTGAGTTTTTTGTTCACTCTCTTTTCTTCTTTTGTTTTTATTCACTCTTTTCTTTCTTTTCTACTCTTTCTTTTCTTTTCCTTTTTTTCTACTCAATTTTTCTTTCGTTTTTTTTTTCTTAGTTATTTTTCTACTCAATTAATTTTATGGCGTATGATCGAACTCCGATGGGGATTGCCTACGTATCATGACCCCGTATGAATCAGATCTTGTGTAGTTCGGGAAGATCGAGAATGGAGTAAATAAACTAACTCTTTTTTTGGTTACTTTTTATAAGACTCAGACCATGAAAGCTTTAAGGGAAAGAATTTTTTTTTTCAATTCTTTGTTTTTTTTTTTGAATTTTCGAAAGAAATGCTTTAAAAGAAGAAAGGAAATATATTTTATTCTGGATTTTTCATTTTGACTCTTTTTTTTTATTCTTTGAAACAAAGACTTCTGAAAATTCCTTTTCTTTTGATTTGAACTTTGGGAATTTCAAAAGTAAAAGAAAAACATTTTAGTTTGAATTTTCAATTGTTTTTTCTTATTCTAAGAAGAAGAAAAATATTTTTTTTTGGATTTTGGATGTTGCCTCTTACTTTTCGAAGAGGGCTTTTAAAAAATATTTGGTTTTCTGAGTTTCCCTTTTTTTCTTTTTAATTTA
>NW_017671614.1:63109-72719 GCF_001879085.1 Nicotiana attenuata
TGCCTTGGCCATATAATCACTCCTCTGCGCCTCACAATGCCCATATGACAGCCTCATGTAGAGGAATCATGGTGTAGCTGCCGGCAAAGTCTCACGAGGGCATATAATCTCATGGCCACTTGGATATCATTCCAAAGGAATAGGACCAGTGCAACACAGACTAGGCTAAACCTTACCTTACTAATCCTATTGAGGCAAATAAAAAAAAAGCCTCACCTACTAGCATGCATGTAAAAAGAAGGAACTAGCTAAAACTAAGTATTCTATGATCATCATAGAGTTTATAACATACTCTGTGATGATATTACATAGAACTATACTAATGTGATGATAGAATAAAAAGATGAAGAAACAACCATGTTGCTCTCTTTTCTCTAATCTTGTAAAATCTTCAATTTGTAGACGTTTGTCTTCATCCACAATTCTTTTCAAAATGTCTTCAAAATTCATGCTTTTTTCTTCGAACGATTGGACTTTGTAGATGTAGTTTGGGTAATCTGCTTATGTTTGGCAACTCTCATTGGGAGTCGCCTTACATTTGCATCTTCATTCACTCTGCCGTCCCAACTTTTTTCTCTTGTATGTGACTTCTTTCTTTTGCCGCTATGCATAGGTGATATATCACCTTTTCTTGTTGCCGCTGCCCGGCTTTGACTTAGAATTTCATCTTCCTCCCCCTCTGCAAATATTTCTCTGCTCGCAAGCACTAGATTTGGCAAATCTTGATCAAGACCTTGTGTCACCAACGTGTTTCCATCCTTAGTATTTGCCAATATTTCCTTTTGTTGTTGTTGTGCTGTGACTTGCAATTTTTTTCTGCCTCTACTTTCACGACTAGTGCTGCCAGCAAAAGTATTTAAAGATTTTACAGGATTAGCACTTACCATTGCATCCAAGAGTTTCCTTTCTTCTTCTGAGATATCAGTCAGTGTTGTCACAATTTGCTGCTGTCCAGTTCTTACCGTTACTGCTGCCTTTCGATCACCAGTAGAAGTACTAGCTGATTTTCTTGGATTCAGTTGTTGCTGCTGCACGTCAGGACCACCTAGTGTANTTCAGTTTTTGTTTCGCGATTGAAAGACATAATTTGAATCCGTCTAAATGTCCTGAGTTTTCGTCGCTTCTATCCAGTATGAGATTTTGACTTAGATCTATGGATATGTGCTCAAACGCATGGATAGTGAGTTGGTTTTGGATCTGTGGATATTCTATGCCACAAATCTTTGATTTCTGATTTTTTTTCTATCTTTTTAGTTGCATTTTTGTAAGTTTCCAATGTGAGTTTGTGCTGTATTCTTCTCACGATTTTGAGCAGTATTTGGTCGTTCTTTTTGTGTTTTTATTGTATTATGGTTGATCTGTTTGTTCAATTATAATTGAGTTGGAATTTCGGATTGATTTGTTGTTTTACTAGGATTCTGGTTGATTTATGTTTCTTTGCAAATTTGTTCGTTTTCGTTGGTCAGTGAAATTTTATTTCGTTCATTGTGTTCAGCTGTGCAAATTGAATTATTCGTTTGTTTAATAGCTTAGTTTACTATAAAGAAGTATTGAAGTTAGGTTGTAGATTTATATTTTTACGTGATTTTGCTCACCAGATTTAGCCCAGTGCAATTTTCTTAGTAGTTGTGTAAATATGGCCTTAAATCTTTGGTGGAAGTAATCCTTTGAAATTAGAATTCGAGGCGTGCCATTTAACAAATTTCCATGGCCCTCGCAAAGTTAAAAACGCGTAGTTGCTTTAGGCGCATTGTTTTAATAATATTACCTTCCTAAACACGGGTGTGCATTTCATGTGACCCAAATCCAAATCCTAAAACGTTGAATAAAATGTGTTTTGGATTGCGGGTGCATTTCATGTGACGCGATCCAAAGACATATTTTAGACGACGTTCAATCTTCCTTAAAATTAATTAAAAGCGGTAAATAATTTAAAATTGCACCATAGGTCCAAAAATGCATTAAAATCAGATAATAGGCCAAATTATAACAGTTGAGCGACCGTGCTAGAACCACGGAACTTGGGAATGCCTAACACCTTCTCCCGGGTTAACAGAATTCCTTACTCGGATTTGTGGTGCGCAGACTGTTAAATATAGTCATTCTTTTCCTCGATTCGGGATTTTCAAACCGGTGACTTGGGACACCATAAATCTCCCAAGTGGCGACTCTGAATCTCTTAATAAACGAATCCCGTTTCGATTGTCCTTTAATTGGAAAAACTCCCTTTTATTATACTCTTCACGGGGTGTAGTAGCGAAAAAGGAGGTGTGACAGCTCTGGCAACTCTGCTGGGGAAAAGAACCCAGAACTTTTGGTTCAGGGTTCAGAATCCGAGATCAGTTAAATTGTTATATTTGGCTTTATCTGATTTTCCTACATGTTTCATGCCTTGTGTGCTAATTGTTTTACCGCTTGGATATTTGTTGAATTGTATATAAACTGTCGCGAATCCCTTCCTCTCTCTGACTCTTCTACATCATGGAGAAGGGCGCACTTCGTGTAGCTTTTCTTCTGTTTAGAGTCTTTTCCCATTTAGAACGAGGTTTGGATAAGTTGCTAAGCCGGTGGAGCTTCTGTATCCCCGGTACGCTGCCTCCCCCTCGGCCCGAGTTGTCCGCTCGGGTAAGCCAAGTCTAGACCAATAAACCTAGGGTTTAAACCTAGAAGAACAAAACCTCATGCCGGATCCCTAGTAGGACGCTTGTTTGCATCATGTGCATTTGACTTAGGGGACTCAACACAGGGGTTGGGTCCGTCTAGGACTGGTGACCTGAAATAATGGACCATCCTGATGCATCTTACGTGCTACTTGCGCATTTATTTGCTCGACTTTGCATGTTGACCGGCTCGTGTAATAAGAGAAAATGGAAAAAGGTAATAACAGTGTTAAGGCCGAGTGAGGGTAACCGCTAGTTTTGAAAAACCAGTGTCCAAGTAGTGCCGAAATGCTGCCGGATTTTTGAAAAAAGGAAAGAAAAAGAAGGAAAGTAGTTTTCTTTAGTTTGTTTTGTTTACCAATGGAAAAGAAAAACGAAAAAAAAGGATTTTATTTTCAAATTAGTTTGTTTATTTGCCACTGAACAAGAAAACATAAAAAATGAATTTTGCTTTCAGAAATAGTGTATTTGCCAACAAAAATAAAAGAGTCTTATTTTCAAAAATAGTTAGGTTTATTTGCCCGAACTACGCCGGTTTGATTCTCACCGGATGTGAGATACGTAGGCAACCCTCATCGGGTCCAACCTCCCTTTTTGCAAAAATAGCCAAAAAATGTCAAAACTTTAATTTTTGTCATAAATAAGTCGGGTGATGCCATTCTTGCCGAATGTCCCCAAAAGGGCGCCGGAAGGCTGTTATTGCAAGAACAGCCACCCTGAGTCATTTTTAAATGGTTTGCGGGCACAGCCTTAAAATCTCCCTCCCAGATATGCTGAGAGGCCGTATTTGCAAACCAAGTCTTTGCTTTCTTAAATAAAATTTTTGAAAAAATAGCCACTTTTAATTTAAGTCACAATAAGTCAGCTTTCTATAAATCGTCACACTTTTCCTTAGAACTCCTTGTCCAGGATGACCCAGTTGATATTTAAACCTTCTCAGTCTTGCGCAGGCCCGTGGCGATGCCGAGTGATGCCCCGCGGGCCCCAGGGTTTGAAGCTTTGATGTATTCCTAGTTAATCGAGTCTGTATTTTTGTTTTTGAGTCTGTTTTTGTAACTTCCCTTTTTGAGAAAAAGAAAAGCAAATAGTCTAGTAGCTTTGTAGTCGCAGCTGTTATTAATGAAAATTTGAAAATTCCCGAAAAATTGTTTCTTTATTTCTTGCGTTTATTTTTGCATTTATTTGCAAGAACTACGCTCGGTCTGATTCACGCGGGGTCGTGATACGTAGGCAATCTCCATAGGATTCGACCATAACTAAATGAAAAAAATGAAAAAACGAAAAAAAAATGAAAAGAAAGAGGTGAAAAACAAGAAAGAAAAGAAAAGAGGGAAAAAGAAAAAGAGAGGAAAATAAGAAACCAAACAAAAGCAAGCAAGAGGAAATAAAAAGGGAGCAAAGGAAAGAAAAGAGCGGAAAAACAAATTTGAGGAAAGGAGCGAATAGGAACAAGGAAAAACCAAGGCAAAAGAAAAAAAAAGAAAAGAGGGAAAGGCAAGAAACAAACAATGGAAAACACGAGGGAAGAATGAGAGGAAAGGCATGGAAAATAAAGGAAAATGAAAAGGCCGGGCTGACGCATGCGACCGATCAAAAGCATAATAGAAACTGTTAACAGCCTAGGTGCATTCACTCCCGAAATGTACGGGTACCAATATGCTAAATGCCCTAACGCTAACGTGATGGTTTCATTTTGTCATGTCATTCCAGAAATGTGGTTGGTTTGTGGTTTGAAAGTGGTAACTCTTCTTTACAACACAAGGACAAAAGGCAATGGCAAACAACAAGAGAACTGAGTTGGTTGATACTGGTGCTCAATAACAGTTGGTGGAACGGGATAATGGGTTGGTTGAAGAGGTGCGGATGCTGAGACAACACATGACAAACATGTATCGAGCTTGGATAACTGGAAAGGCGCCACCCCCGCCACCACCAATTTTTTCGGATGCTGCCCTTACCCAAACTCCCAACACAATGCCAGATGATCCTTCATATTTTCCAGATACACCCGCTTATCACAATTTTCCCAACCACCCTAGTAGCTCTATCACGCATCCTCCAGTTACTTCTCCCCAATATTGTCCTCTTGTCATATCCATTACCCCAAATAATGAACACCCATTCAAAGCTCGTAATGCCCAATTTCACCCTCCAGAGGTTGCCACAGGGTCCTTGATTCATACAAGAAGAGCTCCCGGGATGAGCTCCATGCTAGAAATGAAAAGGTTACAGGAAGGGAAGGACGAGATGAGGTACCCAGGAAGTTGATAAGCACAGAACAGCCCTTAAGGGACAAGTGAAGAGTGGGAGGTCAGGGTAGCATGACTTGCAAAGGACTGATTGTGCCACATGACACCCGCCTGCCCGCAATATTCAAAGTACCAAACTTTAACTTGTATGATGGGCGTGGAGATCCGGTAGCCCACCTGAGGGTCTATTGCAACGAAATGAGGATTGTTTGAGAGAAAGATAACGTGATGATGGTATATTTCAGTGAAAGCCTAACTGGGGCAGCTTTGGACTGGCATGGTCGAGTGGCTTACATTGGGTGACATGGCTCAAGACTTTGTCCGATACTTTCAATGCAAATCAAGTGTTGCCCCAGACCGTACCTCGCTATATAAGATGGAAAAGAGGCCAGAGGAAAGCTTTAACGAATTTGGGCTCAGATGGAGGGAGCAAGCTGCTCGAGTCAGTCCCCCGATCTGCGAAGAAGAAATGGTTAAGCTTTTTCTACAGGCCCAGGGACCCACCTACTACAGTCATTTGATCCCGGCCCTGGGAAAGCCTTTCAATGATGTGTTAAAAATGGGGGAGCTAGTGGAAGAAGGAATCAAGTCAGGCAAAATCGTGAGTCGTTCGGAAGCCAGTCAGAACGTACCAGTAAGCTTGGTTGGAAGAAAGAGGAATAGAAAAGACGATCTGATAGGTTTTCCTGATCAACACTTCCGGCCTCGACATCGTCTCCGTGGTTATCCTTGTGCATTAGATGACCTTCCCTGATGCTACTTCTCTCCACAGAAATCCCAAAGTCGCACATCACAGTACCCAGCTCAAAATAATGCCCATCTACCCCCGCGAGTTCCTAAAAACACCCCGGATCAGGTTTTCGTCCCAATCCAGCATTTAAGAATGAGAGGTTACGAAAGAAGAAAGCCTTCACTCCGTTGGGAGAATCATACGCCAGTCTGTTTCACCGGTTAAGGACACTGGACATGTTGAAGCCGATTCAGATAAAAGTGCCGAACCCTCATCCAAAGAAGTTCGATCCTTCTCAACAGTGTGCATACTGCTTAGGTGCCCTAGGGCACAACATAGAGAAATGTTGGAATCTGAAGAATGCAATTCAAAAGCTTATTGATGCATGCGACATCGTCGTGCAAAATCCAGATGCAACAAACGCTGGCCAAGATCCATCTCCTGTGCACAATGAGACGCATATGGTAGGTATGATTGATTGTGAGAATGAGTTGGCAGAAGAAACCCAGAAGCAGTTTGCTCAGAACAACGTGATGCAGACTTGTGAAAATTCCAGCAATCTTGGTGTGAAATTCAGTGGCTAAGATGCCGTACTTGGTAATTGGAAAGACGCTCCATCTCTTGGAGTTTTGGAGGTTTATTTTGTTGTCATTTCTGTTGTCCGGGTTATTTCATGGTTGTAATCCGGATATTGTCTTGTGGCTCAAACCCTTCTATCCTTTCATTTTGTCTTGTTTGTCTCGTCGTAGTAGCTTGTGTAGTGCCGTTTAGGTTTGTTCAAGGGTTGTAACTCTAGTATAGTTTGCTTGTTTTGTTGTTTAAACCCTTTCACCATCAGTCCAATGCAATTCTCTGTTTTCCGCCATTTCTAGTCATTTTATCTGGTTCTTTTCTCCTTTTGCAATTCTTTTCATGCCGGCTCTGGTGACATGACATGCACGCATAATTCTCAGCCTGGTTTTAAAAGTCAGTTTAGTAATGAAGCAACAAAACATTGTTGAAGATGTAAGGACAGTCGAGGGATTTTGCAATCTCTTCGAGCCCAAATTGTGTGAAACTGGGTTAGACGGAACATAAAGAAATACTGTTGAAATGCATCATGCCACATCGGTTTGAGACCAAAGGCAAGTTTGCCCCCGAGTCTACAGGGGCCGCTCGTGGTACCGAGACCGTTGTCCAAATGGTGCTGAGTAATTGACAAATGCAGAAGGCAAATGTGTGGATATGGTTAGTAATTCTGGTGCAATCAAAAATGTTACCTATGTTTTCCTCAGTTTGTTTAATTGCGTAGTTTGTACTTGGCATGTTTTGGAGATTGAAATGACGAAGGCATTTTGTTCTGCTATCCAACACTTTATCCTTTGTTACCCCTTTGAGCCTCGGTTATTTTCTTGCATACCCCTCTTTCGGAATCAATAATAAAACTCGTAAGCCCGAGCAGGGAAAGAAAATGGAGAAACAAGAGAAAAACAGTGAAAAAGGAAAAAGAAAAGAAAAGAAAAAAAAAGAAGAGAAAGGAAGAGAAAAGGAAAAAGAAAAAAAACAAAGAAAAAGAATAGAGAATAAAACAGAAAAAAAAAGAGAGAAAAGAAAAGGAAAAGAAAAGAAAAAGGAAAGAAAAGAAAAGTGGAAGAAAAGGAAAGATCACAACAACGAACGTAGTTTTATGACCTGAACTACGTTTGACTTGATCCCGAAAGGGTACGTAGGCAGCCTCTCTCTGAGGTTCAATCACACCGAAATAAAAGTCCAAAGTCCCCAAGGAAGAAACTGGGGCAGAAGTTGTGATCGTTGTGAGAAATCTGATTCCGAAAGCTGTAATTTTGAACCCATGATGAAATTGTTTTGAGCCTTTAATACCCTTTCTTTCTAACCCTATCCAAAAGCCTACATTACGGTCCAAAGGAAGACCTTCTGATCAGTCTTCGAGAGATGCCAAGTCAAGCGAGTAGAGGTAAATCATATCAGGGGCAACATTACGGTCCAAACGAAGGAAATGAAGAATGAGAGAGTCTCGTTGATGAGAACCCTCACGGGAACCGCAAGGCGATGAAAGCTGAGAGAAATAAAAATGAGAGAGTCTTATTGGTGAAAATCTTCACGGGCACCATAAGGCGATGGTGAGTTGAGAAAAAGACCAAAATGAGAGAGGCTTGATGGTGAAAACCCTTCGGGCACTACAAGTCGAATAAGGATTGTGAATCAGATCGGGCAAGCGGAGCATTGAAGCCCAGTTTCACGGCGAAAAGGTACAACAAGAGCTGAACATCAGATTTGCTAAACAGAAAAGGCCACATGTGCTTGTCATGGTCATTGGAGTTAGTTTCCACATCCGATAGGTTTCTACTTTGTAGTTTTCTTGTTAGGAATCATCTCTTTCCATTGTCCTCTACTCTGTTCCTTTTGTCTTGTTTACTTCCTCTTCCCGAGTCAATTCGGTCATAACAAGTGAGAAATAATTTCAAAATTTGCCACCAGCTTTCCAATTGCACAAAACGGGATCTGGCTAGTACATCAAAGTGTCATAAGTCAAGAAAGAAAAATAAGTGCACTGAATTGGTAACAATCAACATGCTTTGGGATTCGTGCAAAATACAAATGCTTGGTACATATCAATGCAACAGATGGAGGGTGTTAGGTGAATGGATCAAAGGCATTTTCTGTGGCAAGATTGACAAAAATTGGCTAACCAGTGACAAGCAAGGACTTCCAGGCAAAAAGCAAAGTTATCATGGCAAGTGAAGGAGCATCAGACCTCAAGACCGAGGCCAGTGGTTAAATCATGAAAGAAAATCATGTACACGAAGTGGGAGCAATAGACGTGCTTTGGGATTCATATGAGACATAAGGGTTGGTGGAATGCCAGTTCATGCAATTCAATAAGTAAAGGATCGGGAACAAGCAAGGTCTTCGGGTGGAAATCAGTCATCTTGGCAAATGCAGAAGCAGCCGCCCTCAAAGTTCAAGGCCACAAACTAATCACCACATTTTAAACTCACAAGTTTTCTTTGTTTGAAACAGGAACAAAGCAGTGCAAGAAAGTTGGTTCAACAATAAGAAGAAAAAAGAAGAAAAGAAAGAAAGAAAAGGGAAGAAGAGGAGAGCCGACAAAAGGGAAGTTTCTCAAATCTTCGCCCTTGCCTGTCCTGCTAGCGTGCATAAAATGCTGCCATTGCTTTTCAAATTTTTTCCTCTTGAGATAGACAACCTAGTCTGATGAATTTTCTCCTAGGATCACAATCTTAGTCCGATGAATTGTTCTCCTAAGATAACAAAAAGGGACCTAGTCTGATGAACTTTAACAAAAAGGGACCTAGTCTGATGAACTTTCTCCTGGGATCTAAAATCTTAGTCTGATGAATCTTTCTCCTAAGATAGAAAACCTAGTCTGATGAATCTTCTCCTAGGATCGCAATCTTAGTCTGATGAATCTTTCTCCTAAGATAACATCGACCTAGTCTGATGAATCTTCTCCTAGGACCAACATCTTAGTCTGATGAATTTTTCTCCTAAGATAGAAGTCCTAGTCTGATGAATTTGCTAGTCAAATGTCCTTAGTTTTACTCACAGGAGACGTACATCCCAATCAAGTCTTTAGTTTTACTCTTATCATTGTATCAATAGCTTAGGTGATCTATATTTTGCTAACAACTCCCAAATCTTCCTAGTGCAAACTGGGGCAGAAAATTTTCTTTGTTTGTTTATTTTGTTGCAGTTAGGAGCCCACCTGGAGAACAAGGGAATACTTTTCAAGTTCAGCAATCAGGAGCCCACCTGGAGAACAAGGGAATGCCTTTCAAGTTTCAGCAGTCAGGCGCCCACCTGGAGAACAAGGGAAGTACAGTCCAAATTTTAGCTTTTAATTTTTAATATTTGATAACATGCTGTACCCAGTTCCAAACTGGGGCAGAAAATTTTCTTTGTTGTTTATTTTGTTGCAGTCAGGAGCCCACCTGGAGAACAAAGGGGAC
>NW_017671614.1:72739-79844 GCF_001879085.1 Nicotiana attenuata
TACGTATAACGTGGTTTACAATATTGCTAACAACTCACGAAATCTCCTAGTGCAAACTGGGGCGAAAATTTGTTGTTTTGATTGCAGGCACCCATATAGAAAACAGGGAACACTAGAAAGTTTCAGCAATCAGGTGCCCACCTGGAGAACAGGGAAGACAGTTCAAGTTTCAAGGTAAAGCAGCAATGTTCAAAGGAGACGGTTCAAGTTCAGCAATCAGGCGCCCACCTGGAGAACAAAGGGAAAGCAATTCAAGTTTCAAAAGAAGATAGCACAAATTTCAAGGGAAAGAAGCAAGGTTCAAAGAAAGACAGTTCGAATATTGGCAATCAGGAGCCCACCTGGAGAACAAGGGAATACTCTTCAAGCTTCAGCAATCAGGCGCCCACCTGGAGAACAAGGGAAGTGCAATTCAAATTTTAGCTTTTAATTTTTAATATTTGATAACATGCTGTACCCAGTCACCAAACTGGGGCAGAAAATTTTCTTTGTTTGTTTTGCAGCAGTCAGGAGCCCACCTGGAGAACAAAGGAATACTCTTCAAGCTTCAGCAATCAGGAGCCCACCTGGAGAACAAGGGAATACTTTTCAAGTTTCAGCAGTCAGGAGCTCACCTGGAGAACAAGAGAAGTACAATTCCAATTTTAATTTTTAATATTTGATAACATGCTGTACCCAGTCACCAAATCGGGGCAGAAAATATTCTTTGTTTGTTTTGTTGCAGTCAGGAGCCCTCCTGGAGAACAAGGGAACGCTTTTCAAGTTCAGCAATCAGGAGCTCACCTGGAGAACAAGGGAATATTTTTCAAGCTTCAGCAATCAGGAGCCCTCCTGGAGAACAGAGGCATACATTTCAAGTTTCAGCAGCCAGGAGCCCGCCTGGAGAACAGAGGAGATTTTCTTTGTTGAAGTCAGGAGCCCGCCTGGAGAACAGAGGCATACATTTCAAGTTTCAGCAGTCAGGAGCCCGCCTGGAGAACAGAGGTATTACAATTCAAGTTTTAGTTTTATAATGCTTATTAATGTCTGGTAATATGATGCCCAGTCACCAAACTGGGGCAAGAGATTTTCTTTGTTTTTGGCTATTTGTTGAAGTCAGGAGCCCGCCTGGAGAACAGAGGCATACATTTCAAGTTTCAGCAATCAGGAGCCTGCCTGAAGAACAGAGGAATACCGTTCAATACAGCAATCAGGAACCCACCCGGAGAGCAGGGAATATATTCGAGTTCAGCGGTCAAGCATCACCCGGAGAAAGGAAAACATCTCAAAGTATAGTCAGCAGTCAGGCAGCCACCTGGAGAAAAGGCAAAACATCTCAGATCACAATTCAAGGCAGCAACAAAAGGATGTCGCCGGGGAGAATACAATACAACAAGGCAACAAGAAATACAAGATCAAACTGGAAGATATAGATATGATCTTTTGTAATTCATAGCTCATAGCTTAGTCTAGTTTCTTTTTATTTTTGACATGGTGTAATAAGGGGGTTCAGTAAGCAGTAGCAGCAGCAGCGGCAATAGTGAAATCACAGCTTCATGGTAGTCCCAGCTACCAGACCTTCCTGAACTACACTGACCTGATTCCTTTTTAGCCAAGGATATGTAGGCAACCTCAGAAGCAGGGTGCGGTCAAACTTTTCAAAAATGCTTCACACGGATTATTCAAACGGGCAAAAATCGCTCGTATTTGCTCACTTATCTTTGCACAAAAATTCTTCGTGTTTCCGAGCAAAGACGGGCAGCTGTGAGCACGTGATTTTTGCCCTATATGAATTACTCCCATAAATTCAAAACAAAATCATTTTTCCAGGGATTGTAATTTTGTGGATTTTGTGGCATTTTTGCATTTGTCTGCGCATTTTATGTTGTTTAAATTGATGAGAAATACACAAAATATAGGTTGCATTTGCATGTAGGATTTAATTTTACAATTCTTGAGTTAAGTAGTAAATTAGTTGTTCTATAGAAAAGGAAAATCACAAAAATAGTTTAATTGGCACCTTTGCATTTTGATTTTGATTTTGAGTAATTTTTCTCTTTAATTTGTTTTTAATTAAATTGTGATAATTTTCATTAGATTTAGTTAGGTTTGTGTTTAAGTTAATTAGGGATTAATTTAGGATTTTATTTTAATTTTGAAAAAAGAAGAAAAGGAAAAATTGAAAAGAAAGTGAAGCAATGGGCTGATCCTGGGCCAATTCAGCATGGCCCAAATGAATTTCCCTCCCAATACCCATTTGATCCAGCCCAAACCCACCCAAAACCGGTCCAGCCCCGCCCCAGCACAAAATCCGGTCCAAATCGGGTAATGACCAAAACGACACCGTTTTAGCTCACTCAAGATCCTGGCCGTTCAACATCCACCATCCAACGGTCAAAATTGACCCTCCCTAATTACATTATTATGTCCAAACAACCTTAAACCTAAGACCCTTGTCTCTGTCATCCTCGCCTCTCACCACCGTCCGCCGCCACCGGAAATCGCCAGCGGCGGCGGAAGACCTCCAATCCACACCAACTTTACACCTCAGCATCCTTTTCATCCCCTCATAACAAATCCGGCATCTATTTCCTTCGAATCTGTGTAGAATTCCTCGAATATCAAATTGAAGATCGAAACCCTAGCGCCGTCACAGCTTCTCCGGTGGTGGCGCCACCCCATTCAACCCCAAAGCTTCATCCATGCAACCATCGCCCTTCCTTTAACCCCAATCCACCACCATTTCTCCCCAAATCGTCACCAAGTTGGTTTTTCTTGAATCTGAAAATAAAGAGAAAGCGAATCCGTCAAGTTTTCAAGTTTCTGCGAGTGATAGGGTTTGAAACAGGTATTAACCATTTGTTTTCATCAGAAACATACGGTTAATACTTGTTTTGAATCATATTGGAGTTGTTAAGGGTTTACCAGCTTTGTTCGTTGACTGTAGAGGTATCCCTTTCTTTCTCTTTGGTATTCCTCGTTCGTCTTCACTCTCCCCTGTTTTCTCCTCCATCTCTGTTCTTCCTTTGTGTTTTCTTTTCATTTTTCTTTTGTGTTTCGTTGTCTCAGTGGTTTAATTCCGCATAGCAGTAGTTGTTGAGTTAACTCGTGTTGATTTTGTTGAAAGATTGAANACCCAAACGTGCACTGTTCATCTTCTCCTTCATCTCAGCCGCGTTCAACTCGCCAAATCCCAAGCGAGTGAGCTCAAATTCACCCCACGCGTTCCCCCTCTCTCCTCGTCACCATATTTGTAACGAACTCTGACAGATTCTCTCATCCCCATCCCTTTCTCACGTGATGGAAGCCTCTAGAAGGCATATGCTGGATGAATGTGGAGCGTGGGATCGATTTGGATTGATCCCAGCCCTTCATTCATCAGGTGTTTGCCTGATAACTAGAGGGATTCTAGGGATTTATTCGGAGGAATTTCATTTGGAAAAGGGGAGGTCACTTGGGAAATAGGGCTCTAAGAAAGCTTCTTTTTTTGGATTCATTTTTGAAACCATCTTAGTTTAATTCCAGTTACAATAGAAAAATACAAAAAAAAAAAAATCTGATTTTCATTTTTTGTTTAATCTGAGCCTCTTTGTTCTCTGTATTTGGAAGTTCAGAAAATTTTCATTCTTCACTGATGAGTCTGGGTTTGAACTCGAAGGGAAGTGAACTGAGGTCTATTGAATGTTTGTGAGGTTCAATTTCGTCGATTCTGTTTCTACTGTTGTTCTGCTGATCTGCTGCTGAACCTCGCTAGGATTTTGGCATCAAAAAGTGTATTTGCTGATTCTATAGTTGTTATAAAGGAAATTTGCAACTTCAGGTTCGATTTTCCTCTTTTTTTCCCTATGCGACTCTGTTTTGTTTAAGTGTTCTTGAGCTATGAGGTTCTGTCTAATGTGGTCTGTTTTGTGCTGTGATCGAATTTCTTGTTGAATGAATCTCTTCTCAGTGGTGGGATGTGCTTGAGCATTTATAGTCAATAAGAGCCGATTTGAGCAGTCGTCTTCCATTTCCTGTATGTTGTGACTGTTATTCGGGCTCGATAAGAGCCGATGTGTTCAGTTTCTTTTGGTGATTTTCTTTTGCAATATGTTCTGATGTTCATAGTGGTCTGCTTGAGCCTTCTGTCTTGATCTCAACATGTTCAACACGAATCACTGAATCGTTTCCTTCTTCCCTGATTCCACGACCATTTTCGTATGTTCTGTTGGTTTGAAGTTGCTGAGGTTATCCTTGTTAATATTTGCTCTTTGTGGCACCATGTTGGAGAGGATCAAGTGAGTGTTCATATTTCCGGCGTGTCGATTCTGTCACTGATCTTCTTAGGCAGATTGTAATTTAAAACTTGGGTGGTCGTGTGTTTGTTTGCTTTAAAGTCAGTTTGTATTTGCTAATAGAGCTGACACTTGCTATAGTTTGGAAATTGTTTGAACTACTAGGCACGCTAAAAATCCGCCCTGTTTTGCACTGTTTGGGCAACATATTTGCACAATTTTGAGTGTTAATTCTGCATTCAATACCTGCCCTGTTTTGCACTGTTTGAGTGCTAAGTTTGAGTGCTAATTCTGCTAGGCTAGGCTCACTGTTGAGTATTAAAAGACTGAAGTAAGTTTTTTTCAGTTTGCATTTCAGTTAGTTGGGATTTTTTCTTATTCTTTCTACTGGGGTTTAGCTCATGGGCAAACTCTTGCCTTTCAAAACTTTCCCTTCTGTTTCTATGGAGCTCTAAGCATGATTGAATCCTCGGCAGAATTTTTAAGCTAAATATGATTGTGAGTTACTTAATGTGATGATCCTGGACCTTCTGTGAGTACTTCTGCTATGTCTTATTCCTTTTAAGAATCAAATTCATTTTTTATTCTAGAATTAGTCACAAAAAACGGTTAAAAGTTCTCTATTTCATTTTGTCCAATTGTCCTGTATCTTAATCTTTATTATCCAAACAAGATCTTATTCTTTGTTGTCAAAGTACTGCAGCTGTTTGATTTGTTTGATCTTAAGTGTAATGAGGTTTTTGAATTTAGAGGATTTGTATGGCCAAGTTCTATGTGAAATTAGCGCCTGTTGAATTTTTCTAGGAAAGTGTAATAGAAGTTTGAAGTTCAAGAGTGATAGCAAGTCATTGGGGGTACTTCGGCGTTCATTACAATTGAAATGGTTCCAAGTTTGTTTTGAGCTTTGTTTCCTTCAATTGTCAGTAGGGATTTTATCTGCATTTCATGGACAAGATTATCAGTATTGTTAACTTATATCCAATAGAAGTTGCTGTATGCCCATCTATTTCATAAGCTTTCTGTGTCTTCGTGTCAATTGGATCCGAGGTGTTTGACTACAAAAGGTGTCTACTTATTTTGCTGTGGAAACTATAGTTGAATAAACTAGTTTGTGCTTCTATTTTTTGTTAAAAAAAATAAGTCACTAGGATAGTTATTTGTTTAATATTGAATTGATGTTTACATCGTTGTGGTGATATGATCTGATTTGTGTAGTAAGAACGACCATTTTTGGCGTTAAGATTGGCTCAAAATGCCACAAGTTGAAATGATTAGAATCGAGGCGTGCCATTTAGCAAATTTTCATGGCCCTCGCAAAGTTGAAAACGCGTAGTTGCTTTAGGCGCGTTGTTTTAATAATTTACCTTTCTAAACTCGAGTGCACATTTATGTGACCCAAATTCAAATCTCAACGAAGTCAAAATGTGTCAAAAATCGCGGGTGCATTTGTGTGACGCGGGTCGAGACATATTTTCACGACGTTGCAATCCTCTTTAAAATAATAATAATAATAAAAGCGGTTAAAAAGCACATGGACTAAAACATGTTGTAAAATCAGGTAAATAAGCCAAATATGACAGTTGAGGGACCGTGCTAGAACCACGGAACTCGGGAATGCCTAACACCTTCTCCCGGGTTAACAGAATTCCTTACTCGGATTTCTGGATCGGGGACTGTTAAATAGAGTCATAATTTCCTCGGTTCAGGATTCAACCAGTGACTTGGGACACCATTAATCTCCCAAGTGGCGACTCTGAAATCTTAATAATAAATTCCTTTCCGATTGTCCTTTAAGTGGAAAAACTCCTTTATGCCCTTGCGGGTGTAGGAAAAAGGAGGTGTGACAGCTCTGGCGACTCTGCTGGGGAAAAGAACCCAGAACTTTGGTTCAGGGTTCAGAATTCGAGCTTAGATATATTGTTGTATTTGGCTTTATCTGATTTTCCTACATGTTTCCTGCTAAATGTGCTAAATGCTTTACCGCTTTGGTACTATCTGAACTGTATATAAACTGTGCCGAAACCCTTCTCTTACCTCCGGGGATGTGCTCACTGGTGGAGACTCCCTATTCTGTTAGTGTCATACCTTAAAATAAGAAAGAGGCCGGACAAGTTACTAAGCCGGATGGCCTTTTGGTTCCCGGTACGTAGCCCCCTCCTCGACTCGAGTTGTCCTCTCGGGTACACAGTCTAGAACATATACCCAGGTTTTGAACCTAGAATAACTTGACCTCATGCCGGATCCCTAGTAGGAACGCTTATTTGCATCACGTGCATTTTGACTTAGGGGACTCAACACAGGGGTTGGGTCCGTCTAGGACAGGTGTACCCGAAATAATGGACCATCCTGATGCATCCTACTTGTGCATTTATATGTTTTGGACTCACATGCTGACCGGCTTTGAATAACTGGGAAAAATTGGAAAAACAAAAAGAGAGAAAGAGAAAATAGCAGTGTAGAGAGTTAATTACCTATACTAGAAAAACTAATGTCCAAGTAGTGCCGACATGCTGCCGGATTTTTGAGAAAATGAAAGAAAAAGAAGAAAAGTAGTTTTTTTAGTTTGTTTTGTTTACCAATGGAAAAGAAAAACAAAAAAAAAAGTGTTTTATTTTCAAATTAGCTTGTTTATTTGCCACTGGAAAGAAAATATCAAAAAAAAATCTTGCTTTCAGAAATAGTGTATTTGCCAACAAAAACAAAAAGAGTCTTGTTTTCAAAATAGTTAGGTTTATCTGCCCGAACTACGCAGGTTTGATTCTCACCGGATGTGAGATACGTAGGCAACCCTCGTCGGGTCCAACCTCCCCTTTTCACAAATAGCCAAGAATGCCAAATTTTTTTAACTTTAC
>NW_017671614.1:79864-104295 GCF_001879085.1 Nicotiana attenuata
CTAGTTTGTGCTTTCTGGTTTTTTTTTTTTAAAAAAAATAGTCATTTAGGATGGTTATTTGTTTAATATTGAATTGATGTTTACATCGTTGTGGTGATATGATCTGATTTGTGTAGTAAGAACGATCATTTTTGGCGTTAAGATTGGCTCAAAATGCCACAAGTTGAAATGATTAGAATCGAGGCGTGCCATTTAGCAAATTTTCATGGCCCTCGCAAAGTTGAAAACGCGTAGTTGCTTTAGGCGCGTTGTTTTAATAATTTACCTTTCTAAACTCGGGTGCACATTTAAGTGACCCAAATCCAAATCTCAACGAAGTCAAAATGTGTCAAAAATCGCGGGTGCATTTATGTGACGCGGGTCGAGACATATTTTCACGACGTTGCAATCCTCTTTAAAATAATAATAATAAAAGCGGTTAAAAAGCACATGGACTAAAACATGTTGTAAAATCAGGTAAATAAGCCAAATATGACAGTTGAGTGACCGTGCTAGAACCACGGAACTCGGGAATGCCTAACACCTTCTCCCGAGTTAATAGAATTCCTTACTCAGATTTCTGGATCGCGGACTGTTAAACAGAGTCATAATTTCCTCGGTTCGGGATTCAACCGGTGACTTGGGACACCATTAATCTCCCAGTGGCGACTCTGAAATCTTAATAATAAATCCCTTTCCGATTGTCCTTTAAGTGGAAAAACTCCTTTTTGCCCTTGCGGGTGTAGGAAAAAGGAGGTGTGACACACTCCCAAGACCTGAAACACCGTAAGTCACAAGCTTCTACGAATTTCTAACTTTTCTATACATCAGTGTCTATAGAAATAAGGGAAAAATTAACATAAGGAGATAGAGGGGGATTCCGAGGTCTGCGGATGCGGGCAGATGTACCTTGAAGTCTCCTGAACACCAGCAACCGTACAACTAAACTTGAGGCTGGTAAAAGGTACCTGGGTCTGCACACGAAAAATATGTGCAGAAGAGGCGCGAGTACACCACAACGGTACCTAGTAAGTGCCAAGCCTAGCCTCGGTAGAGTAGTGACGAGGTCAGGTCAGGGCCCTACTGGTATATATATAATAAAACAAGATAGAATGAAATATGGCAGTAAAATAAAGACTGAAATTTAACAAGAATGAAATCATAGAAGATAACAGCTTAGTACACAAAGATAACAATAGGGTATCTCCCGAGATACCGTCTCGTAATCCCAAACGTAAATGTGCATGAGGATCTCCCGGAATACCGTTCCATAGTCTCAAAGTAAATATGCAAGACAGGGGAATCTCCCGGAATACCGTTCCGTAGTCCCAAAGTAAATATGCAGGGGGATCTCCCAGAATACCATTCCATAGTCCCAAAGTAAATATGCGGTTCAAACAACGGAAATAACAGTTATAGCAAGAAAGCCTACAGTTTAGACTAAGTTCAAATCAAGGAAAAACAGAAAATTCACTAAACATGCTGCACAGAGTTCAAATAAACAATTAAGGCAAGTAGACATGCTATTCAAAGCTAACATGATACAACACATACTAATATAACTCAAATAAGAAGGAAACAGGTTATTACTTAGCAGAAACCGGGTTTTACAACAACTAGCCCGTGTATGTACTCATCACCTAACGTACACGGCGCTCACATATCAAAAATAGTACCAAATCCGTAACAATGCTTTTCCCACGAATATCCGACTCCGAATGGCCCAAATTTAGCCAAATCAATTAAATAACATAAATATAACTACAAGAAACTAATCTAGCTAATGAAATCAAAGTTAAAGCAAGAAATTGAAAAATCGCCCAAAAAAGTCTCCCCGGGCCCACATCTCGGAATCGGATAAAAGTCACAAAATATGAACACCCAACACTCACGAGTTCACTCATACTAAAATTATCCAAATCCGATATCAAAATCTCAATCAAAACCCAAAATCTTAGTTGAAGAACTTCTTCCCATTTTCTCCAATTTTCCAACTCAAATCCGAAATTAAAGGGTGAAATTAATGATAGATTAGTGAGATATAATCAAAATCAAGTGTAGAATCATTACCCAAACGATGCCTCTGAAAATCCCTCAAAATCTCGTCCAATTCTGAGCTCCCAAACTCAAGTTTTGATAAAAATGGCTAACCCTTGTTTCGAAAAATTTATATTCTGACCAGGTGCTCACACTACGCGATCGCGTAGAAAAAAATTACATCCGTTCACAAAACCGGCTACGCGAACGCGTAACCTCACACGTGATCGCAAACCACTGGCTGCTGAGACCTACGCGATCGCGTTCATCTTTACGCGACCGCAAAGAACAAACTTGAACTCCACTGCCGCTTTACTTCCTCTTCGCGAACACGACCTAGCCCACGCGTTCGCGATGCACAGCATGACTAAACATATGTGATCGCGTACCCTATCTCGCGAACGCATAGAGTAAAATGCCACTACCCCCAAACAAGCTAACGCGATCGTGTCTCCTGTCACGCGATCGCATAAGAGGAAACCAGCAACTGAACACCAGCGATTTCTGCAATCTTCTCTTAAGTCCAAAAGGTCGGTTAACCACCCGAAATCAACTCTAGTCCCCCGGGACCTCAACCAAACATACCAACAAGTTCCAAAGCACCATATGTACTTAGTCGAGACCTTAAACCACATCAAACAATGCTAAAATTAGGAATCGCCCTCCAATTCAAACTTAAAGAACTTGAAACTTCCAATTTCCACAACCGATGCCGAAACCTATCAAACCTCGTCCGATTGACCCCAAATTTTGCACACAAGTCATATTCAACACTACGGACCTACTCCAACTCCGGAATCGAATTCCAACCCCGATATCAAAAAGTCCACTACCGGTCAAAATCTCCAAAAATTCGACTTTCGCCATTTTAAGCCTAAATGAGCTACAGACCTCCAAAATGAAATCCGGACACGCCCCTTAGTCCAAAATCACCCAACGGAGCTAACAAAACCAACGAAACTCCATTCCGGAGTCGTCTTCACACAGTTCTGACTACAATCCAAATCTTAAGACTTAAGCCTCCATTTAGGGACTAAGTGTCCCAAAACACTCCAAAAACCAAAACCAAACCTCCCGACAAGTCACATATGCTGAAATAGATACGGGGAAAGCAGTAAATGGGGGATCGGGGCTATAACTCTCAAAACGACCGGTCGGGTCGTTATATCCTCCCTCTCTTAAGACAATCATTCATCCTCGAACGAGTATAGAGACATACCTAAAGTGGTGAAAAGATGAGGATAACGACTGCGCATATCCTGCTCGGTCTCCCAAGTCGCCTCCTCGACCGGCTGACCCCTCCACTGAACCTTCACTGATGCAATGTTCTTTGACCTCAACTTTCGAACCTGCCAGTCAAAAATAGACATCGGCTCCTCAATATAAGATAGATCCTTGTCCAACTGGACTGAGCTGAAATCCAACACATGAGATGGATCGCCGTGATACTTCCGTAGCATCGAAACATGAAATACCGGATGAACTCCTGCTAGGCTGGGAGGTAAGGCAACCTCATAAGTAACCTCCCCAACTCGCCGCAGCACCTCAAAGGGACCAATATACCTTGGGCTCAGCTTGCCCCTCTTTCCGAACCTCATAACGCCCTTCATAGGCAAAACCCGGAGCAAGACCCGTTCTTCAACCATGAATGCAATATCGCGAACCTTCCGATCTGCATAACTCTTATGGTTGGACTGGGTTGTGCGAAGTCTATCCTGAATCACCTTAACCTTCTCCAAGACATCCTGAACCAAGTGCGTACCCAATAATCTGGCCTCGCCCGGCTCAAACCAACCCACTGGAGACCGACGCCGCCTACCATACAGAGTCTCAATACGGTGCCATCTGAATGTTGGACTGATAATTGTTGTTGTAGGCAAACTTCGCAAGTGGAAAAAACTGATCCCAAGAACCTCAAAACTCCATCACACACGCACGGAGCATATCCTCTAGAATCTGAATTGTGCACTCGGACTGTCCATCCGTCTGAGGGTGAAATCCTGTGCTTAACTCCACCCGAGTACCTAACTCCTGCTGTACGGCCCTCCGGAACTGTGATGTAAACTACGTACCCTGGTCAGAGATGATAGATACCGGCACGCCATGAAGTCTGACAATCTCGTGGATATAAACTCGAGCCAGCTGCTCGGACGAATAAGTAGTCATCACAGGAATGAAATGAGCTAACTTGGTCAGTCTATCCTCAATCACCCAAACTGCATCGAACTTTCGCTGAGTCTGTGGGAGCCCAACAACGAAATCGATAGTGATCCGCTCCCATTTCCACTCCGATCTCTAACTTCTGAAGCAATCCACCCGGCTGCTGATGCTCATGCTTCACCTGCTGGTAATTTAGACACCGGGCTACATATTCCATTATGTCCTTCTTCATTCTGCGCCACCAATAATGCTGTCTCAAGTCCTGATACAACTTCGTGGCACCCGGATGAATGGAGTACCGCGAGCTGTGATCCTTCTGAAGAATCAACTCACGCAATCCGTCTACATTGGGCACACATAGCCTGCCCTGCATCCTCAATGCACCATCATCTCCAATAGTGACCTCCTTAGCATCACCGTGCTGAACCGTGTCCTTAAGGACGAGCAGATGGGGGTCATCATACTGACGCTCCCTGATACGATCATAAATAGAAGACTGGGAGACCACACAATCCAAAACTCGACTCGGCTCAGAAATATCCAATCTAACAAACTTGTTGTCTAAGGCCTGAACATCTAGTGCCAAAGGCCTCTCTGCTACTGGTAAGTATGCTAAGCTCCCCAAACTCCCCGTCCTGGGACTCAAGGCATCGGCCACCATATTGGCCTTTCTGGGATGGTATAAAAGAGTGATATCATAGTCCTTAAACAACTCTAACCACCTCCGCTGACGCAAGTTAAGATCCTTCTGCTTGAACAGATGCTGCAAACTCCGGTGATCAGTGTAGATCTCACAAGGGATACCGTACAAATAGTGCCTCCAAATCTTCAAGAAGAGAACAATAGTTGCTAACTCAAGATCGTGGATGGGATAGTTCTTTTCATGCACCTTCAGCTGTCTGGACGCTTAAGTAATCACCTTACGGTCCTACATCAACACCGCGCCGAGACCAATCCGCGACGCACACAATAAATAGTATTAGACCCCGAACCTATAGGCAATACCAATACCGGGGCTGTAGTCAAAGTTGTCTTGAGCTTTTGGAAGCTCTCCTCACACTCCTTCGTCCACCTGAACGGAGCACCCTTCTGGGTCAGCCTGGTCATAGGCGCTACAATAGATGAGAATCCCTCAACAAATCGATGGTAATACCCCGCCAAGCCAAGAAAGCTCCGAATCTCTGTAGCTAGGACAATCTGGGCCAACTCTGCACTGCTTCCACCTTTTTCGAATCCACCTTGATCCCTGCACTCGACACTACGTGACCCAAAAATGCCATTGAATCCAACCAGAACTCACATTTTGAAAACTTTGCATATAACTTCTATTCTATCAAGGTCTGAAGCACGATCCTCAGGTGCTGCTCATGATCCCCCCGACTCCGGGAGTATACCAGAATGTCGTCAATCAACACAATGATGAATGAATTAAGATAAGGCCGAAATACACTGTGCATCAAATGCATAAATGCTGCTGGGGCGTTGATCAGCCCAAATGACATTACAAGGAACTCGTAATGACTATACGGAGTCCTGAAAGCAGTCTTCGGGATATCCGGCTCCCGAATCTTCAACTAATGATAACCTAAGCACAAGTCAATCGTGGAAAACACTGTGGAACCCTGTAACTGATCAAATAGGTCATCAATATGAGGCAAGGGATACCGGTTCTTCACTGTGACTTTATTTAACTGGCGATAATCAATGCACATACGCATAGAACCATCATTTTTCTTCATAAACAAGACAGGAGCACCCCAAGGTGACACACTGGGCCGAATAAAACCCTTATCAAGCAATTCATGTAATTGTTCCTTCAACTCCTTCAACTTAGGAGGGGCTATACAATATGGAGGAATAGAGATGGACTGAGTCCCCGGCAACAAATCAATGCCAAAATCAATATCTCTGTCGGGTGGCATGCCCGGAAGATCAGCTGGAAACACATCTGGAAAGTCCCTCACTACTGGAACTGACTCAATTGTAGGAGTATCAATACTGACATCTCTCACATAATCTAGGTATGCGTCACACCCCTTCTCAACCATTCGTTGAGCTTTAAGAAAGGAAATAACCCTGTTGGGTGTGTAATCTAAGGCACCCCTCCACTCTAATCGCAATTAACCTGGCATAGCCAGCGTCACAGTCTTGGCGTGACAATCAAGAGTAGCATAATAGGGCGACAATTTGTCCATGCCCAAGATAATATCAAAGTCTACCATGCTGAGTAATAATAAATCTGCTCTGGTCTCAAAACCACTAAGAGCAATCAAACACGGCCGATACACGCAGTCCACAACAAGAGAATCTCCCACAGGAGTAGACACATAAAGAGGGGAACTCAAGGAATCCCGAGATACGCCCAAATGCAGAGCAAAATAAGATGACACATAGGAATAAGTAGAGCCTGGATCGAATAGAACTGATGCATCTCTATGACAGACCGGAACAATACCTGTAATAACAGAGTCGGAAGCAACTGCCTCTGTACGAGCAGGAAGGGCATAATATCTGGCCTGGCCTCCCCCTCCAGGGCGACCTCTACCTCCCCGACCTCCACCTCGAGCTGGCTAAGCAGGTGGAGTGGCAGCTGGTGCTGTAATCATAGCCTAGGGACCTTATGGAGCACGCTGTGGCTGAGAAGTCTATGGTGGTACGCCCCTCCCAAGTTTGGGGCAATACCTCACCATATGGAGAGTGCCACCACACGCAAAACAAGCTCTAGGAGGGCATGGCTATTGTGGCTGGCTTGGGCCAGGTCTGCTGGACTGACCGCTAAAAACACCCCGTGCAGGGGCACGCTAGATACTGGAGGTGCATAATAAGGCTCTTGAGGCCTAGAAGAGGCTGGAACACCACTGTTGGCTGGAAGAGCTGAATGAACGGGGCGACTCACATAGCCCCTACCATGTCGAACTGCAGTTGGGGCACGAGCACCAGAATAATGGCCAGACTCTCGAGACCTCTTGGCCTCTCTCTCCTATCTCTCCCGAGCAAGCATGCCCTCCACTCTCCTAGCAATACCCACAACCTGTTGATACGAGATATCCGTCTCTAACTCTCGGTCCAAGCTAGTCCCGATGCTAGGATGGAGCCCCTCAATAAATCGAAGGACCCTCTCTCGAACTGTAGAAACCAAGGCCAGTGCATATCTAGCCAAGTCACTGAAACGAACTGCATACTCTGAAACAGTCATAGCACCCTGGCGCAACCGCTAAAACTCCACGCACCATGCATCCCTGAAGCTCTGAGGGACATACTCTCTAAAAAAATATGTGCGAGAACTGAGTCCATGTAAGTGAAGCTACCTCAACTGGACTATCCAACTCATAAGCACACCACCACTGATAGGCTGCTCCTCTAAGCGAAAATACAGTGAAAGAAACCCCACTCAAATTTGCTATGCCCATAGTACGGAGGATACGGTGGCACTCCTCTAGAATCCCTGAGCATCCTCCAATGTTAGGCCACTGAAAGTAGGAGGGTCGTACTTCTTGTACCTCTCGAGCCTACGTTGTTCCTCCTCTGAAACTGCTGCCCTACCCTCAAGCTGAACTGGGGCTACAAGTGACACCGGTATAATCACTGGAATCTGATCAACCTGAACCCGCTGCTATGGGGTGCGGGCAGCAGGAGTCCGTGCTCCTCCCCCGGCCTGAGATGTGGCTGGAGTAAGGGGAATCAACCTTGCTTGAGCTAGAGTACCGAACATGCTCAGGAACTGTGCCAGGGTCTCCTGAAGAGCTGGTATAGTAGTAGTAGGCGTCTCAGGTGCCTTCGTTCCGACTGGAGCTACTGGTGGATCCTCTGTAACAGCTCGCTCGGGTGCTCCGGCTGCACCACGTGGGCATCCTCGGTCTCCACCCCGACCCCAGCCTCTGGCGGCTCTAGCAGGGGGCGCGGGTGCCTGGTCATCTCCGGCTACACGTGTCCTCACCATCTGTGACAGAATAGAAGACAGAAGTTTAGAATTTCGAAGACAATAATTTCGCACGACAAGGAATCTAAAGAAGAGAAGTACAGACGTCTCCGTACCGATCCGCGAGACTCTAATTAACCAGCTCGTGGCTCATGACACCTATGAAACTAGAGATCTAATACCAACTTGTCACGACCTAAATTCTCCCTCCGTGAATTGTCGTGACGGCACCTAGTCTCTACGACTAGGTAAGCCTAACACTTTGCGGAAATGAAATGAAAAGCATGAAAGTTTAACAACTAACAGTAGCAGATATTTTTAAATGATTAATTGAGATGCCGCTCGATATATACAATACTCAACTCTCGAAATATACATAACACTCCCAAGACCAAAAATACCGTAAGCCACAAGCTTCTACAAATTTCTAACTGTTCTATACATCAGTATCTATAGAAATAAGGGAAAAATGAACATAGGATAGAGGGGGACTCCGAGATCTGCGGACGCGGGCAGATGTACCTTGAAGTCTCCTGAACACCAGCAACCGTACAACTAAACTTGAGGCTGGTAAAAGGTACCTGGGTCTGCACATGAAAAACATGTG
The DNA here is from genome assembly GCF_001879085.1 of Nicotiana attenuata. NCBI lineage: Eukaryota > Viridiplantae > Streptophyta > Magnoliopsida > Solanales > Solanaceae > Nicotiana > Nicotiana attenuata. Next base: position 88,567 of record NW_017671614.1, read on the forward strand.
CAGAAGAGGCGCGAGTACACCACAACGGTACCTAGTAAGTGTCAAGCCTAGCCTCGGTCAAGTAGTGACGAGGTCAGGTCAGGGCCCTACTGGTATATATATAATAAAACAAGATAGAATGAAATATGGCAGTAAAATAAAGACTGAAATTTAACAAGAATGAAATCATAGAAGATAATAGCTTAGTACACAGAGATAAAAATAGGGTATCTCCCGAGATACCGTCTCGTAATCCCAAACGTAAATGTGCAGGGGGATCTCCCGGAATAGTGTTCCGTAGTCTTAAAGTAAATATGCAAGACAGGGGAATCTCCCAGATTACCGTTCCGTAGTCCCAAAGTAAATATGCAGTTCAAACAACGGAAATAACAATTACAGCAAGAAAGCCTACAGTTTAGACTATGTTCAAATCAAGGAAAAATGGGAAATTCACTAAACATGCTGCAAAGAGTTCAGATAAACAATTAAGGCAAGTAGACATGCTATTCTGAGCTAACAGGATACAACACATGATGATATAATTCAAATAAGAAGGAAATAGGGTATTACTTAGCAGAAACCGGGTTTTACAACAACTAGCCCGTGTACGCACTCGTCACCTCACGTACACAGTGCTCACATATCAAAAATAGTACCAAATCCTAAGGGGAGTTCCCCCACACAAGGTTAGGCAAGCCAGTTGCTTCGAACCAAGCTTAAATCAATCCGTGACAATGCTTTTCCCACGAATATCCGACTCCGAATGGCCAAATCTGGCCAAATCAATTAAATAACATAAATATGACTACAAGAAACTAATTTTGCTAATGAAATCAAATTTAAAGCAAGAAATTAAAAAATCACCCAAAAAATTCTCCCCGGGCCCACGTCTCGGAATCGGGTAAAAGCCACAAAATATGAACGCCCATTCACTCATGAGATCACTCATACCAAAATTATCCAAATCCGACATCAAAATCTTAGTTGAAGAACTTCTTGCCATTTTTCTCATTTTTCCAACTCAAATCCGAAATCAAATGGTGAAATTAATGATAGATTATTGGGATATAACCAAAATCAAGTGTAGAATCATTACCCAAACGATGCCTTTGAAAATCCCTCAAAATCTCGTCCAATTCCAAGCTTCCAAACTCAAGTTTTAATAAAAATGGCTAACTCTCATTTCGAAAAGTTTATATTCTGCCCAGGTGCTCACACTACGCGATCGCGGAAAATCTCATGCGATCGCGTAGAACAAAATTCCATCCATTCACAAAACCTGCTATGCAAACGCGTCACCTCACACGCGATCGCGAACCACTGGCTGCTGAGACCTACGCGATCGCGTTCATCCTCACGTGACCGTAAAGAACAAACATGAACTCCACTGCAGTTCACTTCCCCTTCGCGAACGCAGCCTAGCCCACGCGTTCGTGATGCACAGCCTGACCAAACTTACACGATCGCGTACCCTATCTCGCGAACGCATAGGGTAAAATGCCACTGCCCCCAAACAAGCTAACCCGATCGCGTCTCCTCTCACGCGATCGCATAAGAGGAAACCACCAACTGAACACCAGCAATTTCTGCAATCTTCGCTTAAGTCCAAAAGGTCCGTTAACCACTGGAGGCCCCCGGTACCTCAACCAAACATACCAACAAGTCCTAAAACACCGTATAGACTTAGTCGAGCCCTTAAATCACATCAAAAAATGCAAAAATCACGAATCACCTTCCAATTCAAACTTAAAGAACTTGAAACTTCCAATTTCCACAACCGATGCCGAACCAATCAAACCTCGTCCGATTGACCCCAAATTTTGCACACAAGTCATATTACACTACGGACCTACTCCAACTTTCGGAATCGGATTCCGACCCCGATATAAAAAAAGTCCACTACCGGCCAAAATCTCCAAAAACTCGACTTTCGCTATTTAAAGCCTAAATGAGCTACAAACCTCCAAAATGAAATCCCGACACACCCCTAAGTCCAAAATCACCCAATGGAGCTAACAGAATCGGCAAAACTCCATCCCGGAATCGTCTTCAGACAGTTTCGACTACGGTCCAAATCCTAAGACTTAAGCCTCCGTTTAGGGACTAAGTGTCCCAAAACACTTCAAAAACCAAAACGAAACCTCCCGGCAAGTCACATAAGCTGAAACAGATACGGAGAAAGCAATAAATGAGGGATCGGGGCTATAACTCTCAAAACGACCGGCAGTGTCGTTACACCTATAGACATATCTTGAAAGTTTACGAATTCACTTCATTTTAATATAATTCACTGATTTTTTCATAAAAAATATGGTCATATTCTTTAATTTTCTGAGGGTTGATTAGGTCCGGCCCGTACAATAATAAGAAAAGGAAAAGCGAAAGAATTTGGTGAAAATGAAATGGTAACATCTATCTCTGAAATAAAGTAATAGTTTCGCTATGTTTTGGTATGAATCCTTTGTGTTTTATCTTCAATGAAACTTAGGTTTATGTAGCATCAATCAACCATTCAGATATATATTTGCGCGGATCACTAACCGTTTGTTGCATACGAATTGCCATGATCAAGAATCACTGTTTCCTCATCACAGAATATTCAAATATTTAAGTGCTAGTATTATCTTTCAGCATTTTATACAACTCCTATATTTGAGAACCAGTTAAACTTTGGGACAACTTCATACTCATTTGACACCGCCGGTATGGTCTATGGTCTATCAGAGTCACTGTCTACATCCTGATTTTTTCAGTCAAACTTGAAGGGAACCTATCATCTAAATTTCACTAAGGAGAGTCAAATTATAAAAAAATAAACACATATGACATAAAAAGCTAGGAATTCAACATATAGTATACATACATTAAAAATAATTCTAGGTACTTAGTGTAATCTTTCAATAAAGGGTGTCAATTGGATAAAGGTGCCTCCGCCACCAGAGGAGGACCCAGGATTTTTACACGATGGGGTCATATTATTCCGCTCAACCAGTCGACCCCCGTAAAGGCGTTTTTAGTGCTCATGGTGCCAAGTGACTTTAAATTAACTATTTTCAAGGTATATACATATACATAAACATATAACAAAATTTTGACCGAAACGTTACGGGGTCCGGTAACCCCTCATGTAGGTCTGCCTATGTCCATCACTAGTGCTACACTGTTAGCATTTCATAAAAATAAGTTTTATAAACGCATCAACTGCCACCAATCTTATATCCTGTTTCACCAAGCTTCTAAAAGTAGCTTACTTTGAAAAGTGTTTTTCTCAAAATTACATTTTCAAAGAATTACTTTGGTGAGAAGAACTTTATGTTTGGCTAATTAATTTGAAAAATACTTTTGAGCAGCAATTATTGTTTGGCCAAGCTCTTAAAAAGTACTTTTAAGTGAATTTTTCTCAAAAGTGCTTTAGGGGAGAAACTACTTTTTTCTACTTCTAAAAAACCTACTACGGCTGCAACTCAGAGGCACTTTTTTTTCCTCCTAAAAGTTTGACCAAACAACTTAACTTTAGAAAAAAGCTTTTTTGTCAAAAAAGAAGAAGATACTTCTGGCGAAAAAGAAGCTCGGTCAAACAAGCTATTAAAAGAACATCATGCAAGAGACTACTGGTGGAGATTACAACAAAAAATATGGACTAAAAACAATTACTACTATTCTATTTCATGTGATTTGCCAAATAAAGTTATCACTAAGGAGCTAAAAAAATATGCAAATAGTCAACGTTAGAGATAAAGAGAAAAACGACAATAACAACAAACCCAATTGAATTTTACAAGCAGTAGCAGAGGCATGATTTCTGCTAAGGGACTCAAAAAAGAAAAGATTTAAAAAAATAAAAGAGATTCTGGCAAGTGGAAATTGAACTAGTAACCTCATAAAGGTTTTGAGCTCCCTTAACACTGTAGCTATGTTTTTAAGCTGCATCAAAGGGATTCAAAATATAATATACAGAGGTACAAAATATATTTTGTCTTATATATATAGTGTACTTTTTCGGCGAAGGAGGTTCGGATGAATCGCCTTACCTCGCCCCTAAATCCGACCCTTCCCACAAGGTCATAAATAGGGTCTGAGGAGAACAGTGTGTACGCAAACCTTATCCTGAGAAGGTAGAGAGAGATAACGAGAAAGAAGTTGCAAAAATTAAACACCAGACTTTTGCATAGAAAAATGTCTAGTGCCTTGCTGCCATAGGAGATTTTTCTTTGCTTGATGGTTAGTGAAAGTATCTACTTCGAAAAAAGTATGTTAATCATATATACGAGTCGAAATACAATCAACAATAATCAACAAGTTAATAAAAGATTGACTGTTAGAAATTTCCAAGGGGATTGAGGAACAGAAAGAATCTCCGACCCTGTCTGAACAATGGGAAATTGTTGATAATTAAGGAAGAAGAGAGAGTACAGAGATGATAGAGAGAAAGAGAGTGAAAATGTATTTTTAGAAGTGAAGTTATATGAATACACGATAGCCCTTTATACTTAGGTACTCTTTAGCTACTAACTTAACAACTTAACAAATATTTAACAACTTATAACTAACTTTTGTAATAATTATTAATCTTCCCTTATATTATGTAACACTTCTCCTCAAGTTAGGTGGTGTAAAGATGTAAAAAACACCTAACTTGGAACTCAAATATGCATGCTGAACTTTACTCAATCCTTTTGTAAGCAAATCTGCAGGTTGATCATTGGTAGGTATATACTTTGTGCAGACCAGTTCTTGTTGAATATTTTCCCTTATGAAGTGACAATCTATCTCCATATGCTTGGTTCTCTCATGATAGACTGGGTTGGCAGCAATTTGAATGGCTGCTTTGCTATCAGTGAAAATGTCTACTGGCGATTTAACTTCTACATCAATTTCTTTCAACATTCCGAGTAGCCATGTCAATTCTGCTACTGTTGCTGCTAAGCTTCTGTATTCTGCTTCTGCAGAACTTCTTGATATAGTAGTTTGCTTTTTGGACTTTCAAGATACTAGAGAATTTCCCACCTTGATCAAAAAACATGTAACAGATCTCCTAGTGACTGGGCAAGCTACCCAGTCTGCATCAAAATATGCTGTGACAATGTTGCTATGTTGACTTGATAACAATATACCTTGTCATGGATTGTTCTTCACATATTTCACAATTCTTAAGGCAGCTTCCATATGAGATTTCTTTGGTTGCTGAAGAACTTACTTAGAGTTTGAACTCCATAGGCTATATCTGGTCTAGTAACAGTTAGACACAAGAGTTTACCTATTAATCTTTGATAGGATGTCTGATCTACTGTAAAGTCTTCAACTGACCTTCCATTCTTCGAAGTGTGCTCATCATACTATTTGTTGTGAGCTTAACATTGGTATCAATTGGTGTAGTCGATGATTTAGCTGCAGCTAGTCCAACTTTCGCTATAAGTTCTAAAGTATATTCTCTCTGATGCATAACAATCCCTTTCCTGGATCTAGCAAACTCTAGTCCCAAGAAATACCTTAACTCTCCCAAATCCTTTATCTTGAAGATGTTTTATACGGAGGTTTAAGTGTCTTGAATCAACTTTAAATTGCTTCCTGTAACTAACATATCGTCAACATAGATGAGCACCAAGACCATACCTTCATCTATCTTTCTTATATATAAAGAATGATCAAATTGACTTTGTTTGAACTGTAATCTCAGAAGAGCTTCAGATAGTTTTAAGTTCCATTGCCTTGGGGCTTGTTTTAGCCCATACAAGGATTTAGTGAGTCTGCATACTTTCTTCTCCACCTGACTTCTAAATCCTTGTGGTAAATCCATGTAGATTTCATCCAGTAGATCACCTTGTAGAAAAGCATTGTATACATCCATTTGGTGTATATGCTATTGCTTGGCCGCTGCCGGTGCTAATATGGTTCTAACAGTTACCATTTTTACTACTGGTAAAAAGATTTCTTGATAGTCAATACCCTCTTGTTGACTATATCTTTTTGCTACCAGTCTAGCCTTAAACCTCTCTATCTCTCCTGATGCCTTGTACTTAATTATATATATGTCCACTTGCATCCTATAGGTTTCTTTCCCTTAGGTAAAGTGACCAATGTCCGGGTACTATTACCTTCTAGAGCTTTTATTTCTTCTTCCATAGCTTGTATCGACCTTGGATCTTTACTTGCTTCAACATATGTAGTGCGTTCAGTAGTTGATGAGAAGGCAACAGTAAAAGCTTGATATTTAGGAGATAAATGGTAATATCTTATGTATTTATTTAAGGCGTAAGGTACCTCTTGATGAATATTCAGGGACACAAAGTCCTTTAACCATACTAGTGGCTGTTTATCTCTGTTGGACTTCCTGACTGTAGGCTGGTCTGAGTTGGCTTGACTTCTGGTATGAGCTCTAGTGGATACACTTTAATTGTTTTGTTGTACTTGTGACTCCCCCTCGGTCATACTTAGGTTTTGGAAATAACGAACTAATTGAGGGTTATAAGTTTCTTCTATAGTATCAGCTGTTGTAGATGGACCACCTGTGTTGTCATTACTGCAGTCTGCATTAAATTTTGTGTTAGTTTGTTGATATGAGATAGTCTCAAAAAGAATTTCTGAATTGTCCATATATGAGCCTACAGTTGGTGTAGTGTCTATAAACTCATGTGTTGAGGTGGAATCTGTTCTTCTAAATGGAAAGATGTTTTCTTTAAATATTACATCTCTGTTGATGAAGTAGGATCTATTATCTAGATCATTTAATACATAGCCTTTGTGAACTTCTGAGTATCCCATATGCACAGATACTTTTGATCTAGGAATTAGCTTGTCTTGTTCCTGAATTACTTTTGCAAAACACAGGCAACCTAACACCCTTAAGTGACTTAGAGATGGTTTTTTGTTATGTAGCCTTTCATAAGGAGATATATTTGCCATTACTGAACTAGATAACCTGTTAATTATATATACTGCAGCTCGAATGCAATGACTCCAGAACCTAATAGGGATATGAGCTTGCAGTTTTATAGCTATTGTTACTTCTAAAATATGTCTGTGCTTTCTTTCTGCTACCCCATTCTGCTGAGGAGTGTAAGCACAGGTTCTTTGATAAATCATCCCAAGATTCTTGTTCACAAAGAGAATTTACTTATACTTAGCTACTCTTTAACTACTAACCTAACAACTTAACGGAGCTAACGGAATCGACGAAACTCCATTCCGAAGTCGTCTTCACACTGTTCCGACTACGGTCCAAATCCTAAGACTTACGACTCCGTTTAGGGTCTAAGTGTCCCAAAACACTCCAAAAACCAAAACGAAACCTCCCGGCAAGTCACATAAGCTGAAACAGATACGAGGAATGCAATAAATGGGGGATCAGGGCTCTAACTCTCAAAACGACCGGCTGGGTCGTTACACCTATAGACATAGCTTGAAAGTTTAAGAATTCACTTCATTTTAATATAATTCACTGATTTTTTCATAAAAAATATGGTCATATTCTTTAATTTTCTGAGGGTTGATTAGGTCCAGCCCGTACAATAATAAGAAAAGGAAACGCGAAAGAATTTGGTGAAAATAAAATGGTAACATCTATCTCTGAAATAAAGTAATAGTTTCGCTATGTTTTGGTATGAATCCTTTCTGTTTTATCTTCAATGAAACTTAGGTTTATGTAGCACCAATCAACCATTCAGATATATATTTGCGCGGACCACTATCCGTTTGTTGCTTACGAATTGCCATGATCAAGAATCACTGTTTCCTCATCACATAATATTCAAATATTTAAGTGCTAGTATTATCTTTCAGCATTTTATACAACTCCTAAATTTGAGAACCAGTTAAACTTTGGGACAACTTCATACTCATTTGACACCGCCAGTATGGTCTATGGTCTATCTGAGTCATTGTCTACATCCTGATTTTTTCAGTCAAACTTGAAGGGAACCTATCATCTAAATTTCACTAAGGAGAGTCAAATTATAAAGAAATAAACACATATGACATAAAAAGCTAGGAATTCAACATATAGTATACATACATTAAAAATAATTCTAGGTACTTAGTGTAATCTTTCAATAAAGGGTGTCAATTGGATAAAGGTGCCTCCGCCACCAGAGGCGGACCCAGGATTTTTACACGATGGGGTCATATTATTCCGCTCAACCAGTGCCCCCTAAAGGCTTTTAGTGCTCATGGTGCCAAGTGCTTTAAATTAACTATTTTCAAGGTATACACATATACATAAACATATACAAAAATTTTGCCGAAACTTACGGGGTCCGGTAACCCCTCATGTAGGTCCGCCTCTGTCCATCACTAGTGCTACACTGTTAGCATTTCATAAAAATAAGTTTTATAAACGCATCAACTGCCACCAATCTTATATCCTGTTTCACCAAGCTTCTAAAAGCAGCTTACTTTGAAAAGTGTTTTTCTCAAAATTACATTTTCAAAGAAGTACTTTGGTGAGAAGCACTTTATGTTTGGCTAATTAATTTGAAAAATACTTTTGAGCAGCAATTATTGTTTGGCCAAGCTCTTAAAAAGTACTTTTAAGTGAATTTTTCTCAAAAGTGCTTTAGGGGAGAAACTACTTTTTTCTACTTCTAAAAAACCTACTACGGCTGCAACTCAGAGGCACTTTTTTTTCCTCCTAAAAGTTTGACCAAACAACTTAACTTTAGAAAAAAGCTTTTTTGTCAAAAAAGAAGAAGATACTTCTGGCGAAAAAGAAGCTCGGTCAAACAAGCTATTAAAAGAACATCATGCAAGAGACTACTGGTGGAGATTACAACAAAAAATATGGACTAAAAACAATTACTACTATTCTATTTCATGTGATTTGCCAAATAAAGTTATCACTAAGGAGCTAAAAAAATATGCAAATAGTCAACGTTAGAGATAAAGAGAAAAACGACAATAACAACAAACCCAATTGAATTTTACAAGCAGTAGCAGAGGCATGATTTCTGCTAAGGGACTCAAAAAAGAAAAGATTTAAAAAAATAAAAGAGATTCTGGCAAGTGGAAATTGAACTAGTAACCTCATAAAGGTTTTGAGCTCCCTTAACACTGAGCTATGTTTTTAAGCTGCATCAAAGGGATTCAAAATATAATATACAGAGGTACAAAATATATTTTGTCTTATATATATAGTGTACTTTTTCGGCGAAGGAGGTTCGGATGAATCGCCTTCCTCGCCCCTAAATCCGACCCTTCCCACAAGGTCATAAATAGGGTCTGAGGAGAACAGTGTGTACGCAAACCTTATCCTGAGAAGGTAGAGAGAGATAACGAGAAAGAAGTTGCAAAAATTAAACACCAGACTTTTGCATAGAAAAATGTCTAGTGCCTTGCTGCCATAGGAGATTTTTCTTTGCTTGATGGTTAGTGAAAGTATCTACTTCGAAAAAAGTATGTTAATCATATATACGAGTCGAAATACAATCAACAATAATCAACAAGTTAATAAAAGATTGACTGATAGAAATTTCCAAGGGGATTGAGGAACAGAAAGAATCTCCGACCCTGTCTGAACAATGGGAAATTGTTGATAATTAAGGAAGAAGAGAGAGTACAGAGATGATAGAGAGAAAGAGAGTGAAAATGTATTTTTAGAAGTGAAGTTATATGAATACACGATAGCCCTTTATACTTAGGTACTCTTTAGCTACTAACTTAACAACTTAACAAATATTTAACAACTTATAACTAACTTTTGTAATAATTATTAATCTTCCCTTATATTATGTAACACTTCTCCTCAAGTTAGGTGGTGTAAAGATGTAAAAAACACCTAACTTGGAACTCAAATATGCATGCTGAACTTTACTCAATCCTTTTGTAAGCAAATTTGCAGGTTGATCATTGGTAGGTATATACTTTGTGCAGACCAGTTCTTGTTGAATATTTTCCCTTATGAAGTGACAATCTATCTCTATATGCTTGGTTCTCTCATGATAGACTGGGTTGGCAGCAATTTGAATGGCTGCTTTGCCATCAGTGAAAATGTCTACTGGCGATTTAACTTCTACATCAATTTCTTTCAACATTCCGAGTAGCCATGTTAATTCTGCTACTGTTGCAGCTAAGCTTCTGTATTCTGCTTCTGCAGAACTTCTTGATATAGTAGTTTGCTTTTTGGACTTTCAAGATACTAGAGAATTGCCCACCTTGATCAAAAAACATGTAACAGATCTCCTAGTGACTGGGCAAGCTGCCCAGTCTGCATCATAATATGTTGTGACAATGTTGCTATGTTGACTTGATAACAATATACCTTGTCATGGATTGTTCTTCACATATTTCACAATTCTTAAGGCAGCTTCCATATGAGATTTCTTTGGTTGCTAAAGAAACTGACTTAGAGTTTGAACTCCATAGGCTATATCTGGTCTAGTAACAGTTAGATACAAGAGTTTACCTATTAATCTTTGATAGGATGTCTGATCTACTGTAAAGTCTTCAACTGACCTGCCATTCATTGAAGTGTGCTCATCATACTATTTGTTGTGAGCTTATCATTGGTATCAATTGGTGTAGTCGATGATTTAACTGCAGTTAGTCCAACTTTTGCTATAAGTTCTAAAGTATATTTTCTCTGATGCATAACAATCCCTTTCCTGGATCTAGCAAACTCTAGTCCCAAGAAATACCTTAACTCTCCCAAATCCTTCATCTTGAAGATGTTTTATATGGAGCTTTAAGTGTCTTGAGTCAACTTTAAATTGCTTCCTGTAACTAACATAGCGTCAACATAGATGAGCACCAAGACCATACCTTCATCTATCTTTCTTATATATAAAGAATGATCAAATTGACTTTGTTTGAACTATAATTTCAGATGAGCTTCAGATAGTTTTAAGTTCCATTGCCTTGGGGCTTGTTTTAGCCCATACAAGGATTTAGTGAGTCGGCGTACTTTCTTCTCCACCTAACTTCTAAATCCTTGTGGTAAATCCATGTAGATTTCATCCAATAGATCACCTTGTAGAAAAGCATTGTATACATCCATTTGGTGTAAATGCTATTGCTTGGCCGCTGCCGGTGCTAATATGGTTCTAACAGTTACCATTTTCACTACTGGTGAAAAGGTTTCTTGATAGTCAATACCCTCTTGTTGATTATATCTTTTTGCTACCAGTCTAGCCTTAAACCTCTCTATCTCTCCTGATGCCTTGTACTTAATTATATATATGTCCACTTGCATCCTATAGGTTTCTTTCCCTTAGGTAAAGTGACCAAAGTCCGGGTACTATTACCTTCTAGAGCTTTTATTTCTTCTTCCATAGCTTGTATCCATCTTGGATCTTTACTTGCTTCAACATATGTAGTGTGTTTAGTAGTTGATGAGAAGACAACAGTAAAAGCTTGATATTTAGGAGATAAATGGTAATATCTTATGTATTTATTTAAGGCATAAGGTACCTCTTGATGAATATTCAGGGACAAAAAGTCCTTTAACCATACTAGTGGCTGTTTATCTCTATTGGACTTCCTGACTGTAGGCTGGTCTAAGTTGGCTTGACTTCTGGTATGAGCTCTAGTGGATACACTTTAATTGTTTTGTTGTACTTGTGACTCCCCCTCGGTCATACTTTGGTTTTGGAAATAATGAACTAATTGAGGGTTATAAGTTTCTTCTATAGTATCAGCTGTTGTAGATGGACCACATGTGTTGTCATTACTGCAGTCTGCATTAAATTTTGTGTTAGTTTGTTGATCTGAGATAGTCTCAAAAGGAATTTCTGAATTGTCCATATATGAGCCTACAGTTGGTGTAGTGTCTATAACCTCATGTGTTGAGGTGGAATCTGTTCTTCTAAATGGAAAGATGTTTTCTTTAAATATTACATCTCTGTTGATGAAGTAGGATCTATTATCTAGATCATTTAATACATAGCCTTTGTGAACTTCTGAGTATCCCAAATGCACAGATACTTTTGATCTAGGAATTAGCTTGTCTTGTTCCTGAATTACTTTTGCAAAACACAGGCAACCTAACACCCTTAAGTGACTTAAAGATGGTTTTTTGTTATGTAGCCTTTCATAAGGAGATATATTTGCCATTACTGAACTAGGTAACCTGTTAATTATATATACTGCAGCCAGAATGCAATGATCCCAGAACCTAATAGGGATATGAGCTTGCAGTTTTATAGCTATTGTTACTTCTAAATTATGTTTGTGCTTTTTTTCTGCTACCCCATTCTGTTGAGGAGTGTAAGCACAGGTTCTTTGATAAATCATCCCAAGATTCTTGTTCACAAAGATAATTTACAAACTCTATGCCATTGTCGATTCTAATAATGTTGATGACCTTATTAAACTGAGTCTTGACAAAATAGAAGAAATGTTGTAAGCACTGATGTACATCTGATTTTTGTTTAAGCAGAAACACCCATGTCATTCTACTATAATCATTTACAACTGTTACAAAGTACTTGTTACCATCAAAAGTAGCTACTCTGTAAGGACCCTATAGGTCTACATGAATCAAATCAAAACATCATACACTTTTTATATCACTAGAAGCAAGCTTCAATCTAGTTTTTTTAGCACAAGGACAAATTGTGCATTTATCTATTTTATCTCTTATATTCTGTACACTAATAGGCGGTAGTTTCTTAAGCACTAATACAGACACATGTCCAAATATCTGATGCCATAACTCCACATTGATCTGACTTACTTCACTTGTAGTTAATCCCTTTGCAGCATACACATCATTTTGCTTATTCCTTGCCAATCGAGCTAATAGTATGTACAATCCTCTTTCTTCTTTACCAATCTCCCTCACCTTCCCAGTGAAGACATCGTGTAAAACACAAAAGTCAGGGAAGAATGTTGCAGCACACTGAAGTTCTTTAGTCACTTTTGAAATCGAAAGAAGATTATACTTAAATTGAGAAATATGAAATACATTAGTAATAGTGCTTTTGTCAAAAATTGAAATTGCCCCTGTATGTGTGATTATAGACACATCACCAATGGGTAACAGAACCTTCTTAGGATTGACTGTCTGAAATTTTGTAGACTTATTTAGAAGGTTAGTATCAGACACCATATGATTGGATGTACTAGTGTCTATAATCCATTCATGCGAACCATTTGAAACCAATAATGTTGTATCAGTACCTGTTACATTTGCAGCTGAATCTTCATTGTCGGTGACTGTTGAGATCCCTCCTTTGTTCAACAGCTGAATAATCTGATCATATTGGTCCTTCATGAATGTATAATTTCTCAATTGATTTGCAACTGCTTCCGGTCCTTGATTATATGATACTTGATTTCCAAAGTAGATTGGTTTATGACATTAGTGTTCTGACCATATGCAAATGTAGGTGCTGCAGGATTTTGATTCTGATTGTTATCATTCTCAGTCAGAATGTTAGCATTGCGAGCAGCATTATAACATCTTTTCTTCTATCTCAAATCTTGAGGATACCCTACAAGTTTATAACAATTTTCTTTTATATGGCCTTGCAATTTGCAGTATTCACATTGAACATTAAAGTTTTTCTTGAACCTTTGATTTTGTCCACCTCCACCATTTCTGGTATACATAGAAACTTCAAAGTTTCCTACAGGATTAGTTCCAAGAATTCCTGAAATGGCTGCTATAGATTTTTGACTTTCATCACTCAAGGATAAGCCTGATCCACAGTAGGTAGAGGTGTCTTCATTAGGATCTGGCTTCTTGCTTGTGAATAAGAATCATTTAACCCCATTAAAAACCGGTAAAGCCTCAACTTCTGTAGATAGTTAACAAAATCTATTGATTTGGGACAATCGCACCTAGGTGCAGGAACTAAAGCTTCAAATTCCTCCCAAAGATCTTTAAGTTTTGAAAAATAAACTGAGACAGATGCAGAGCCTTAAGTTAATGTGGCTATTTCTTTATGCAAATTAAAAGTTCTTGAGCCATCAACTTTATTAAATCTCTCTGCTAAGTCTTCCCAAACTGTTTGTGCAGTAGATGCATACATAATTCCTCCAAGAAGACCTTTGGCCAATAATGACATTTACTCTTTCCTAATGATTTCCCATAGAATCTGGGAATCTATCTTTACTGCATGTACCATCAACCATGCCTAATTTGTTCCTACCCAATAAAGCTACCCGCATATACCTATTTCAAATAGAGTAATTTTCAATATCTGTTAGCTGAAATGAGATGATTTAAATTCTGCTAACATCTGCAGGTGAGAGGAACAGTGGATGATTATAAGCGATCCCTTTCACTTGATTCATTTGATTTCCAGAATTGAGATTTGGAGTTTCTTCAATTGGCCCCATTTTCGTCTTTCTTGTTTCTTTCTCAGCGATTTAACACCCAGATGTGGAGAATTTATAAGAATAGAAATTTTCACCTAGAGAACTTCAGAAAAGAATGACAACGGAAGAAAGTTTTCAAATCAGAAGCTTCGATTTCACGAGCAAAGCTCTAATACCATATTGATAATTGAGGAAGAAGAGAGAGTACAGAGATGATAGAGAGAAAAAGAGTGAAAATATATTATCAGAAGTGAAGTTATCCGACAACTTATACTTAACAGATACTTAGCTACTCTTTAACTATTAATCTAACAACTTAACAGATATTTAACAACCTATAACTAACTTTTTGTGATAATTACTAATCTGCCCTTATATAATTTAACAGAAGTTACTTTTGATATAACTTCTAGCAACTCAAATAATGGAAATGAGAATTAATCCTGGATTTTCTCTATGTTTAGAAGTAAAGAATTGTTATGAAATACATATTTATATGGATGTCCACTAATCAAATATAACTCTCACTACTCTTCTCTATTATGTAGATAACCCCCACTACTTCTCATCATTATTGTTGTAACTCCCTCACCTTCATAACCTACCCATGATCTTCCTCCATGATCTCAAATGCTTAATGGCATACTTATGGAATTCTTTTGGTATACGTCTATGTTGTACTATAAATAGAGGATGAGAACTCATTTTGTAATACACTTGAATACATGGAAGAAATAAGAATCTCTTCTCTCTTGCTCCCTACATTCTTGTCTATTTTCTTGTTTTATATTATTACTTTGAGCTAAGTTTTGTAACACGTTATCAGCACGAGTCTCTATCCAATTAAGTTACTACATCTACAAAATTGTCTTACATCGGAAAAAACATATGTCTGTTGTGCCTGATATTCCTCTGGAAGAGATGAGTTTTTCTTTTCCATTTAGCAATTTCAAATAATGGTATGAAATATAATAAAAGGAATAACAAGGTTGAGGAGACTAGTACATCGTGAAAAGGCATATAATGCTAAGATACGTTTTCTATTTTTTTTAATTAATTCATTTTCTTGTTAGTTTTTCTCAAAGGTTCTTTATTTATGGCGAAAATTTCCAATACTAAGTATTACTTTGTAAAGTTGAAAATACTTAGATGTAAATTAATTACTACTCCATGTTTTTCTTTCTAATAATGTTGTAAGTTTAGTCTAATCTCTTTCACCTAATGTTCAGGTTAGATGTTATATGAGAATCAGAAGCATATAATGATGCAGCTAAATGTTACATACTAAACCATAGACCAAAGATGTACATAAATTAAGGAGCTACGCCAGCTTTTGCGAAGTGACTTGAAGAACTTTGATTCCTTTGTTACCAATAAATAGATACTTATTGTGTAACACATATATGAGTTTACTTTTATTACTATTAAAAGTAGTATACCATGAAAGTCTCAAGGGTGAGTCTACCTTGGCATATTATGCCATTAATTAAGGATAAG
>NW_017671614.1:106781-108754 GCF_001879085.1 Nicotiana attenuata
GACGATGTTGTTAATATAATGTAGCGCTCAATATTATTAATATTGACGAGGATCTTGAGCTCAAATCTGTCACGGAATTTGGACAGATAAATGACTGGCCAAATGAAAAATATGCAATGAAAATTGACTTCATCTAAAAAATATGAAGTTGGACGAATAGTCCCAACAACTGAAAGTATAAAGGCTATATGGAGATATTGAAATATGATTAATATTATATTGCAAAAGGAATCCTTGATATAGATTTGTTTATTCTAACAAATATTGTCAAGGTTTTGTTGGTTATACAAATGCAGGACATAGTTCGTTGTTCAAACAATCTATTTCCATGTGAGGACGTGTGACTTTTCTTTGAAGAGACGATTCCAATAATATTGAAGACGATGATGCTTGCATAGCTCAATTAAAAGAACGATATATTGAAGAAGACAAAATAAAGCACATTTAGCCAAAGTTTATTTGCAGAGACGATATTCAATAGAATGATGAAATAGATGTTCAAGAAATTCCTTCAAGTGATAATTTGGCGGAATAATTCATGAAGGCATTGCAGATCTCAATATTAGAGAAGTTGTTATACAAGCTTGGAATTCGGCGTCTCCGAGAAATAAAGTGATATTTTCATCAGGGGGAGGAAAATACGCGCTGTACTCTTTTTTCCTTAGCTAAGGTTTTATCCCACTGGGTTTTCCTGGCAAGGTTTTTAATGAGGCAGCAAGTAATGCGTATTACAAGATATGTGTATTCTTTTTCCTTCACTAAGATTTTTTCCTCCATGTTTTTTTCTTAGTAAGGTTTTAACGAGGCACATTATCTATGGACATCCAAGGGGGAGTGTTATGAAATACATATTTATATGGATGTCCACTAATCAAATATAACTCCCACTACTCTTCTCTATTATGTAGATAACCCCCACTACTTCTCACCATTATTGTTGTAACTCCCTCACCTTCATAACCTACCCATGATCTTCCTCCATGATCTCAAATGCTTAATGGCATACTTATGGAATTCTTTTGGTATACGTCTATGTTGTACTATAAATATAGGATGAGAACTCATTTTGTAATACACTTGAATAAATGGAAGAAATAAAAAATCTCTTCTCTCTTGCTCCCTATATTCTTGTCTATTTTCTTGTTTTATATTATTATTTTGAGCTAAGTTTTGTAACAAGAATGATGTACATTTTCCAATAACATTTATTGGTGTATGTTTTTTCAATTAAAACTCTAACATGATGTACATTTTTTTGAAAATCATGAAGTTTCACGATCCCATAATTATGTTCGAGAATATGTTAAGACATTCTTACATTAATATTTGCTAAATTTAGAACAACTCTAAATTAAGAAATCACACTTTGCAAATGTGTGAAATTCAGAAGTGATCATCCATTGTGAAAGAATAGATATGATCCCTTCGCCCTTAATTAAATTTTGAGTTCAAGTCTTGGGAATGAACAAATTTATGATACTAAGGGTGTGTTTGGTATGAAGGAAAATATTTTCCAATTTTCCCATGTTTGGTTTGCTTAAATATTTTGGAAAACATTTTCCTTATCAACTCATTTTCCTTTAATTGGAGGAAAATGTTTTGGGAAAACATTTTCCAAAACTCCTTCTCAACCTTCCCCACCCTATCCCCCAATCCACCCCCACACCCACCCACCAAAGCCCCACCCCACCTCTCTCTCCAAAAAGGATCTTTTTTTTTAAATTTCAGTTTTTTTTTCCGTCACCACCTACCCTGCTATCCCCGCCAAACTCCAACCCCCCCCCCCCCCACCACACACAAAAAAAGTTTTTTTTTCCCTTTTCTTTGTAATTTTTAAATTTCTGTTTTTTTCGTTTTTCTGCACCCCCTCCCCACACCCCCTCCCCCCGCCACCAAAAAAAGAAAAATTTTTTTTACTATTTTTTTTATTTTTTCTGCACATACCCCCCTGCTCCCCCCCCCTCCCCCTAACC
>NW_017671614.1:108774-195161 GCF_001879085.1 Nicotiana attenuata
GTAAAATTTTTTTACCTTACTTTTTTTATTTTTCCTGTCACACTTACCCCCTGCCTCCCCCCCTCCCCTAACCCTCCCCCCCCCCCCTAAAAAAAGATTTACTTTTTTTTTTAAAATTTCAAATTTCTATTTTTTTATTTTTCTGCACATACCCCCCTGCCCTGCCCTGCCCTGCCCCTCCCCCCCGGGAAAAAATATTTTTTATATATATATTTTCAATTTTAGTTTTTTCATCTGTCGGTTTACAGCTTCGAAATTTTACAAGTTCCAAAGTTATGAGTTTAGATGTTTATGTGTTAGAAAGTTTACGGGTTTAGAAATTATAAAGTTTACGGGTTCGAAAGTTCGCGATTTTTACGTAAAAAAGTAAAGCAACACATTAGTTGCTTTGGTTTGTGTCAATTTTTAGAGACTTGGGGAAGGAGTAGGGGGGAGGGGGAGGGGTGAGTTGCATAAAAAATATTTTCCTAAAAAAAATATATTCTACTCTCTAACCAAACAATAGAAAATATTTTCCGGAAAATGTTTTCCACTCACCAACCAAACAAGGGAAAATAAGTGATAAAACCACTCATTTTCCATAAAAACATTTTCTAGAAAAATATTTTCCTTCGTACCAAACACTTTTCCTTTTAATAGGTCATACACGATACAAATTTGAATGAGTCGAAACTTCAATAGTGATAAATGAAAAATAAAAAAAGAACGAAAACAAAAACAAAGGCAGTCGTCATTTTATGTTATAAATTTCTTAGAAGTTAGAATTGATCAGATGAATCAAATTGGAACCTGTCAATTTCAAGGATCGTTTCCCTATGCTGGATCAGCCAATAAGAAAAACCCACGTGTACTCCTGCAAGAATTGTCAGCCAACCACACTGGTTTTCGCTTTCGTATCACAACTGTTTGTGTAAATGCCAAGGAAACAGTTAATCTTTTGTTTGTTTCACTCTTTGCCTTCCCATTTGCCAATTGCGCCGGCGCCTGTCCTTTTGTCTCCTATACCACCCCACCCCCACACTTCTACGTTATCCTCTCCCCAGATCCTAACTTATTTCCATTTTTGGTATTCTCACATTATTTTGTTTTAATGGCAATATGGCCATGGGCGGAGCTGGCACTTCAAATACGCATTCTGCTCAACACTGTAATTTTTGCTCAAACCCTATATTTTTTTTTAAAAATTATTAATTTATGCAAAAATTATTAATTTAGAACTCAGTAAGTTAAAAGGATTAGAATACTAAACTCAAAAATTTTAAATCCCGACTCCGCCTCTGAATCTCACATGGTCTCAATTATTAATTCCCATAAGATAAAAAAATTTGTCCACTTGACTACATGACATTTTCAGATTGATTGAATTTGGGTTTTAAGCTATGTCTATCCTTCCTTTTTGGTATTGTTACAATATTTCAATTGCAAAATATTAGGAGTAATTATTACTCCCTTTGTCCGAACTTATGTGGCATATATTTTTTCCCTTTTAAGGCATTCCAAAAAAGAGAAAATAACTCATCATGTACAATTATGTAGATTTTATAGAGTAATGGTAACGGTGTTTTACTGTTAATTTTTTCACTAGACCCAAAAAAAATCAAATTTACCATACTTATTCATTTAGAAACAATTTAATTTTAATTTTCTTAGATGATTTGTCCTTAATTCTACGGTTCGCTCTATACCACTTAACAATCTTTCTTTTTTTATTAAATTTCGTGGCTAGTCACCATTCAATGACATAAAAGAAAGAAGTTTATTTGCACCTAGTCTTTGAATGGGAGAGTTGATTTTCTAATCTATTACAAATATTACTTTTCTTATTTAACTATTTTAAAGAAGGATGGTGAGAAATAGCACAGAGATCTTTATAAATTTTTTTAATTCAAATTGTAAGTGTAGATTAGATACCATTTCCTCGGTTTGTAAAAAAAATTCATGATATGTTTCTTCTTGTTTGGATGGTTGTTACATATCGTTCTAAAATGTATCATATTATATTGTACTGCATCATTTGATGAATACAATATTTGGATAAATTGTATCATTTATCGTTGTTTCATAATATTACCTACCAGCAATATGAAAAATAAAAATTCAAAATAGTAGGTAACAACCATCCAAACAAGTTGTAACCCAAAAGAAAAGTTACTCACTTTACTATGATAAATTAAAGAGTCAATTTGTGACTAGTTATAGAGTTAACTTCTATTGAATATTTTTGTGAGATCTAAGATGTGTGTCCACTTTACAAGATAGAACTTGGGGTTTTGAGCTACAGTTACCCTTTCCATTTTTGGTATTATTTTTATTACTTTAAATGGCATGATCTCTATTATTTAATTCCCCAACTATAAAGTACGTCTATCTACTTGACATTTTATATCCATCATTTTGTTTTCTCCTCTGAGACCCACCACCCACTATTTTCTTCTCTGCTCCTCCTTCTTCTTGAGCTGTGGTGGTGGTGGTGGGGTGTAAGTATTTTCTCTGCATAACAAAATGGGAGGTTCTTGCAATGAACGCCTTGATTTTGGCAAAATGGGTTATGGGTAATTTCTCTTTTTGTTATACAATTTGCATTTCTCAACTTTAGACTTGTTGGTATTTATATTTGTTTCTGTTTATCAGAAAGTGGGGTGATTTGATATTCCTGTTTTTACCCCATAAAGATTGCTTCTTTCTTCTTCAACTGTTTGATTACTGGAATTTATATTTTGAGGTGATCTGATTTATACGTATGTGTGTGTCAGTGTGTCTTAACTCTTTCAGATGCTCAAGTAAAAGTTGATTTAATGTGATGTGTAACTTGAAAATTGAATTTCTGTAAATTTATCTGTACGTGAATCATGATTGGAACATTCTTAGTGTGCATTTTATCTTTGTCTTTCAAGATTGAAACTTCATCTCCATCAATTTCAATTTATGTAGCACTATTTCCTTATTAGTCCGTTATGAAAAAAATGACACATTTATATTTGAAAATGATTAAATGACAAGCTTTTATAGCCACACAAATGTTAATGTTATAGCCATATAGATGATATGGCATGCTATGTTTAAGATCACAAGTTTCTAAAGTCTTTTTTTTTTCTTCCTAAAACTCTATGCCGAGTCAAACTACGTCGTATAATTAGAATGAAGGGCGTAGTGTTTGATTGAGGTTCCTAATCATCTTCCTGTAGAAATCTTCAATCTCAGATTGTTTTTAGCTTTTATATGTTTTTTCTTACAGTTCTAGTTGTTCTTAGTATCTGATTTTGGATTTGTGATAGATGCAAGCACTATAGGAGAAGATGTAAGATTAGAGCCCCTTGCTGCAATGAGGTCTTTGACTGCCGCCATTGTCACAATGAAGCCACGGTAACTTTGATTCACCAATCTCTTGAACTTACTTGATGGCGACTAATATATTCTCTGTCTAATGAAAGTTAATCATGTTTTCTCCTGTGTTTGTTTCAATAGAGCATGTTGTGTATTATTTTTGATCGGCATGAACTAGTTCGACAGGATGTCACACAGGTTATATCTCTGCTATTTCCATTGCTAGTTATTCATCTGTTACACTTAATTCTTGAAGAGTTGTTATGATATGAGGTATGTTTCCTTTTGGTACTTCAGGTCATCTGCTCGGTTTGTGATACAGAACAGCCAGTACGTGTCTTTTGACTTGAATTCACGCCTCTTTCTCTGTTTTGGTATTACTGCAATTGATGCTACAACGTCCTTTCTATTTCAAATCCAGGTCGCTCGCCTTTGTACAAATTGTGGTGTCAACATGGGAGAATATTTTTGTGAAGTGTGCAAATTCTATGATGATGATGTAATATACTGTGCATTTTACTAATATGAGATTTAACTCGTTTACCTTTAAACAAGGCAATCCCATAATTATTTGGGCTTTAGACCCTTTAGCCATTACCTTTCGAAATACTTATTTCCGGACTCCCCTGTTACAGATAGACAAAGGACAGTTCCATTGTGATGATTGTGGAATCTGCAGGTTAGTGTACAACATATCGCAGTGCATTTGTTACTTTTTGATGGTGAAAGTATCTTCTGCTTTGGAAGTTCCCGGTCTGACATGTATTCTTTGCACAGAGTTGGTGGTCGCGAGAACTTCTTTCATTGCAAGAAGTGTGGTACATACGCATCACAATTTCCGATCATTATGATTCGAGGCTTTGTAGAAAATTCTGTTTTCTTTTTCTCATATGTTTCTTTAATATGTTTCGTGATTCTTTACCTTGGAAGTATACATGCCGAAATGTACCATGGTTAATGTTAAGATTTTGTTTACACCGTGGAGGCATAAACGTTGTTGTAAGTGATTATGCCCTGGATATTACTGTAATACAAATTACATTTATGTATTTCTTTAATTTTAGATATCTCTGTTGTTTTTCTCCCTTCATATAGTGGAATGTAGGAGTGTCCGCAATGTTTCCAGAGTTCTGGTTGTGCAACTATGTTTTGATGCTTTATTTAATTGTGCTTATTGAAAATACCAGTTGTGACCGAGCTTTTGCTTTCTTATATCTGCTGTCTAATTAGTTGGTTGGATAATGCAAATAGAGAATCTACAGTAAGAGCACTATTTAAAGCTTTTCAATTTCATTTTTGTTGCTCATTTAGAGAAGTTGCAAATTGTATGGTGATATCGCTTTCTTCTTTGTGATTTCGTGTTGCACACAGTGGGCACTCACATAATGTTGTCGCTTCTTCATTCCTGTTGTTTGGTACATTTGCTTCTTCACCTACTTATCGCTTTCATTCTGCAGGTTCTTGTTATTCAGTTAGTCTGCGTAATAACCACTCGTGTGTGGAGAACTCCATGCGGCATCATTGTCCCATTTGTTATGAGGTATGTTACGTAATTGCTGTGGATCCTGCCTTTAAATGTTCTTGTCATTCATAATGCTCTAATTCTTTTAATGCAGTTTCTCTTTGATTCTCTGAAAGACACAAGTGTAATGAAATGTGGGCACACAATGCACGCTGAGTGCTACCACGAGATGATAAAGCGTGACAAGTAATCACTTAGTGTTTATCTATTTATGCTGTTTTTTGAGTCTCCTTTAAACGGAAGGAAAACTTTTATGTTTACTGACTTCTGTCTTTTTTAACTCAGATACTGCTGCCCTATATGTTCTAGATCAATTATAGACATGTCCAAGGCTTGGAAAAGAATGGATGAGGAGGTAGGTTAAAATTTTACCCTTCGGGAAATTGGTCCACGTCCAATTTCCTCAGAGTGTTTGCTTGCATGCTTAATCAACTTTTTCATAGCTGATTACTGTTTTAGGCATATTCTAGAACTTTTTCTGTTTTTAAAGAACCGGACCATAGAACAGGTTTAGCATTACTACTTGCGAGTTTTACTATATGAGTTGATTCAGCTCCAATTTCTTGATCTGTCCAAAAACACCTTAATTGTCGTATTGCTTGAGTATGCATAATCTTTTTCATTGAAATCGTGTGCATGCTTAATTACTTGAGAACAGCTTCAGCATTAGTACATAATTTTTTGGAGGACTTCAAGACCTTTTTTAGCCTCTCTTTTCAGTTAACACAGTTTGCCTTGGTACAAAATATTTTCGTTATACTTCTATCTTTCACAATCTATTCGATTATTTTTTTTTTTTTTTAGGGGGGGGGGGGGGTAGGGGGGGTAACAGCTGCACAATTTCTCTTTTCCTCTGTCCCTAGCTGCCATAAATATATGTTAAATTGTTAACCACCCGTTGCACATCTGCTGGCAGTCTCAAGGTTTTGGTTATGATTGTTCCGGTACTTTTTTAGTTGGTCGGGGGTAAGGTTTCTCTAAATCTGATTTTCAAGAGTGCTGTTTACACCCAGTCCTACCTTAAAACTAAAAATTTCTTCTTTTCAGATTGAAGAGACAATCATGCCTGAAGATCTTAGATATAAGAAGGTACTTCCTTTTTCTTGAGTCGAGACCCCATATTTGTTACATGTATTTGTTTTGGCTGTTAATTGCATAGGGGGCCCCCAAGGCGGGTTCGATGTTTAATTATCCACAGTGCCTTAATGCATGTAGAAGTCCATGCTATTGTCTTCATTTACAGGCTGAACCTACTTATGGTTTTGCTTAGCTCATCTAACTTGTTTACTTGCAGGTTTGGATTCTGTGTAACGACTGTAATGACACAACTGAAGTATTCTTCCACATTATCGGGCAGAAATGCAGACACTGTCAGTCATACAACACTCGTATGATTTCACCTCCTGTTCTTCCCCAATAACAACTATCTACTCCGGAAAAAAATGATTGTTTGAGCTGCGGAACCAAGTGCTGTGGTCTCATCTTCCTTATTACTAATTGTTTTGTGCCATTTCTGTATTGATTCGTCGCCATTGCATCATAACTCAACTTCACTTGCAAGCATTTGTGACATGATTCTTTCTCCAAAGATGTGAGAGTAAAAGTAACTGATTTGATTCTGGACTATGTATACCATGTACACATATATATATTGCTATAGCATTTCAAGGGACTGCTTTTGAGCTTCAAATATGAAAATGAAACACATTTATTTAATACTGTGGATTTGATTCCATCTTCCTCTGCATGTTTAGTTTAGGTTCTGTAACCATGCCAAACCTGATGGTTGGTATAGAAATATGGATGTTGAATATCAATTGAATCTGCTCAAAATGTGAACAAATCAGAAGGACACAATCATTTTCTGCTACCCAATTTATATTTCATTCTTGGGGTACTATAGACTTAGAAGAATTCCAATTAAAAATTGTTCCCGCAGTTATGAAAGACGATATCGTTAGGTTATAAATTTCTTATAAAGCAGTCTTTCCATTTGGTACGAAGGATAGGAGAAAGGAGAAGGGAACTGTGATGAGTTTGTGGTATTGGCCAAATGCCGAGTACCACTACACTCACTACTATTTCGTGACAACATTAATTGATATGCACTTTACATACGTATACACTCATTACTATTTCGTGACAATATTGATATGCAATTTTACATACATACGTATGTAGACATACGTATTGTACATATATATAAGTTACATACGTACATGCATATACACTACATGCATTACACACTGCACACACATGATCAGGGGCGGATTTAGGGGAGGCGGAAAAGGGTTCACCGATTACACTGTATTTATAAGACCAAATATGTTTTTTACTTCTATATATTATGTTTTGAATCCCCCTAACACAACCCAAAAGCATAGCTTAGTGGTCAAGAGGGTTAAAAACCTCCGTAAGGTCATCTGTTCAATTCCCACTAGTTATGATCTCTTTTAATTTTTTTCTTTTTTGAAACCCCTTAGCGGAAATCCTGCCTCCGTCACTGCGCATGATGTTGGGTAAGCTAAGTGGTAATAAAAAATTTAAGCTTGATCAAGCTTTACTGTTTTCTCACTAAATATCAAAATGTACAATTTGCACACTATCTACCTAACAAGATCCTTAATTTCTCCACAAAGATGGTAATTTGTTGATTTACACATTCCTACTCTGATATTTAGACTTTATTATGTAATCTTATCATGCTTCTGTTTTTGGTAAGTTGTTATGACTTCTCCATAAATTAAAATACCACAAGGTGCATTCGTATAAAAACAAACACCAATTAAGTTCTTTCCTTTTCCTTTTTGGTAGGTAACTACTAGCAATGAGATCACTTAATTCATTGCTTCCTCTATCTATAAAACATCTAAAACTAAAGTAATTTCAAACAAAGAAGAAAAAACTTGAGAGCTTTTCCAATGGAGGAAATACAAGATACTAATACTACATCTCTGAAAGTTCTAATGGTTCCATGGTTAGCTCATGGCCATGTAATTCCTTATTTAGAACTAGCAAAGAAACTATCTAAAACCAATCTTTTCTTCATATACTTTTGTTCAACACCTATCATTCTTAATTCCATCAACCAAGAAAATCTACCAAAAAATATCCAACTCATAGAATTCCCTTTACCATCATCAACACAACTTCCTAGCCATAACCACACCACCAATGGCCTACCAAAAAACCTCCTTTCAACCTTAATCCAAACTTTTGGAGAAGCTACTTCAGCCTTTGCTAAAATTCTTGATTCCCTTAATCCGGATTTGCTTATTTTTGATGGTTTTCAACCATGGGCACCTGAGCTTGCTTCTTCAAGAAATATTCCTGCTATTCATTTCCTAATAGTTGGCTCTGCTTCTATTTCTTTCTTCTATCACCATTATTTGTATGTTGGCACAAGAAACTTTCCATTCTCAGCAATTTTCCTTAAGGATTATGAGGCAAAACAACTCCAACACAACTCCCTTGGACCAAATGTTGCTTTCAATGGGGTTGAAAAATCCCATGATATTATTTTGATCAACACTTGTAATGAAATTGAGGGAAAGTATGTGGATTATCTCTCAACTCTAAGCAAGAAAAAGGTCATACCTGTCGGTCCACTTATTCGTGAATTGAAAACAAGTATGGAGAATGAGGGAAATGACTCCAAGATTATACAATGGCTAGACAACAAGGATGAGTCCTCATGTGTTTATGTTTCATTTGGAAGTGAGTATTTCTTGTCCAAAGAGGAGATTGAAGAAATAGCACATAGCTTAGAGCTAAGTGAGTTGAACTTCATATGGGTACTAAGGTTTCCATTAGGTGAAGAAATTAACATTGAAAATGTGCTACCAAAAGGTTTTCTTGATAGAGTTAAAGAAAAAGGTGTAATTGTGGAAAAATGGGCACCTCAAGCAAGAATTCTTGAGCATGCAAGTGTTGGGGGATTTTTGTGTCATTGCGGATGGAATTCTATACTAGAAAGTTTACATTTTGGAGTTCCTCTTGTAACCATGCCTATGCACCTGGATCAACATACTCATTCAAGAATGGCGGTCGAGCTAGGAACAGCTATGGAGGTTGTGAGAGATGAAAAAGGGAAACTGAATAGAGAAGAGACAGCCAAAGTGATAAGAAATGTGGTGATGGAGAAGAATGGTGGAGAAAATGTGAAGGCAAAGATAAGAGAATTGAGGAACAAGATAAGAGAGAAAGGAGAAGAAGAGTTTGATCAAGTGGTTAAGAGGTTGTTGCACCTTTGTACCAAGAATAAGCAATGAACACAAGATGGCATAAAAGAAGAATTGGTAATTTTTTTTTTTTTTTTTTTTTTTTTGGGGGGGGGGGGGGGGGGGGTTGTTTTGTGTTATGATTGAGATGCACTTTTCTTTTTGTTCTGGAAATTTGTGGTGCTTTCTTACCTTAAAATGAAAAAGAGATTCTATTAATATTGCAGCTAGCGCCCTCTTACTTATTTCACATTCTAGCCTATGTCTTCATCCTAGATTCTTCGTGATAGAGTCCATTTTCCTCTTAAAAACCTAATTTTTTGCCGGTCACCTTGCGAACTTAAGTTTCTCCAATTCAAGTTCAAGATTGGTTACACACTACGTCCATCGGGTCTGAGTTCACCATCCCAAACTGAAAGTGAAAGAAATTGACTGTGAAAGACCATATCGTTTTTCATGGTTGGAAGTGGAGGCGCTCTATCACCAGAGCAACCTTCACTCATCTTGTCTGTTCTTACTTAATTTTGACTTTACAAGGGTTAATTCACCTAATTTTTATGAAGTGATATAAAATGTGATTTAATTGGTTGTAACAGTAAGAACTTACATTGAAAGAGATTTTATTTTTAGACGTACTACCCGCAGAAAATTGCTTAAGATACAATTGATACTCGAAAATGAGTGGGGAATTTGTATTTACTGCGCAAATGGATTTCGTTAGGCATATATACAAAGTTATAGATTCACAGGATTTCGTTTGGCTTATGCATATGTTCTTATGTTCTCATTTCAATTCGGTTGACAAATTTAATTCATTTAGGATATCCTTTCTTTGCCTTAAAATCCTCTTCCTTAATGTTTTATTATCAATTATGTATAGTAAATTATCCAAAAAAAGGAAAGAAGAATGAGAAAGTAAACAAACTCTTTAAAAGTTTGAATAGAAGTTAAGATCAAGGTTAATGAAGTTCAGAATGGCTAAACGAGAAGGATCCCGCTTCTAGTGTCCTTTGGAAAAAATGGATTGGAGATTGCACAATGGCTAGAGCTTAGCAATATCAACTTCATATAGGTAGGTAATCAGCTTTCCAGTTGGGGATAAAACAAGTAGTGAAGAGACAATAACTCAAGGCTATTAGTTGTGGAGGGGGATGAGCACCTAAGGCTAGAATTCTTGCTCATTCTAAGTATATATATTGGTGGTTTTGTGAGCCATTGCGGATGGAATTCTGTAATGGACGGACAATATAAATTCCAGAGTCCCTATTATTGCCATGCCACTGCAATTTGATCAATGTATAAATATGCTAGGCTGGTGGGAATAGTTGATGATGGGAGGCTTAAGGCGGAAGAGATAACTAGGGCGATAAAAGATGTGGTTGTAGAGTGAAGAAATAAGGATCAAGGTACGAACAATGGGCGATAACATCAAAATGGAAGCAGATGAAGACATAAAGGGTGATTGAAGAGCTGGCAAAACTCTGTGAGAAGCATAAACAACAGGAATAAAACCATGGTTCTTGATTTGCTCGATCATGAAATGGCACATTATATATATTGGGTTGAAGATTTGCATAAAAAAGAGGACAACATTAACTGAAACATATACGCAATACATAGTCCAAGGCATAATGGAATAAAATCACTTTCCTTTGTAACATCTGTGTTTTGCTTTCACTTTTTGAAATAATATCTAATACAACCATCGAAAGATTTATATGCGTTTTCTTTAAATAATGACTTGTACAAAACCAGCAACAAGTGTTTCATGTCTCAAAACCTTTTACTAATAGCAAAACTTGATGAATTTAATCATCTATCAACCAATGCCTATAAATCACAAAACCAATCCTAAACAAGAAGTAATTCTCTATGAATATTCTCTACGATATCGCTTTTATTATTTCCTATCATTACTGTGATTGTCAATGTTGCTATCCGATGGTCACTTACAGAGATATTAGCAGCCAAAACTTCAGCCTGATGCTTGTCAAGAACACAGAAAATCTTGGTCATCAGCCCTTGACTTAGTTGAAATTGGATCCCAAAAAATGCTAATCCTTTCGAGACTGTGACATTAACAGAGGAAACTCTGTTTCTACATTGAGATAAAGCTGGTTTATCAACCAAAAATGACTTCTTCAAATTCTCCAACCTCACTATTTCTTGCTCTAGGCGCTTGATGTAATCTGTAGACTCTGCTACAATGTTCTCTCTTGTTTCCTGAAATTTTCAAAAGCCAAGAAAGAAACAGTGACTTAGCCATTATATTATGCGTCACATTTTTACTTGAGCCGAGGTCGGTAGGGGTAAGGTATGCGTACACACTACCCTCCCAGATCCCACTTGTGGGAACATACTGCATATGTTGTTGTTTATATGCATCACATTTTTATTTATGAATTTAGAATCTAAACAAAAAATGGATATCTAAATCATAGTCTAAGCCTCTAAGGAACTTACTGCCAAATTACATTTCAGGAAACAAATCTAATAATAGTTGCAATTGCAGATGTAACCATTCAGATTGCAACTTTTCCTTATATTTGAATACAGAACACACACACACAAACACACACACACAGAGACACACACACACACTTTACTGATATACACAGATGTCTCATTCTTCAATACATGACTTAAACAAACAGTCAGAATGAAACTGAGATAACCACAAAAAGCATCAAACTATACAAGACCATTCAACATTACTCAAATAATTACGAATTTTCACAAAGAAATGAACCAAATTAAAATGCACAAATGAACTAAAGGAAACCCAATTGCTGAATTGAAAAGCAGAAGAAGGAAAAAGGACCTTATGGACGTGGGAGAGAGTAGGGACCAAGGATTGAAGCACAGAATACATCTCAGCCATTTTCCTTCTTCCCTCACGCCCCTTCTGTATATTAATACTCTCATTCTCATTAATAGGACCTTCTTTTCTCTGCCTTTTCCCATAATTTAATGAGCTACAACCCACCATTTCGTTCGTAGTAGAAAAATCAGTCAATGGCGGAATACAAGTATCTTTGTACCCTTCCATTACACCCATAAATAATCTCTCTATTTCTTCCTCTTCTGTTTCTTCTTTCATCATTTCTTTCCACATTTCTCGTCCTCTGTTTTTTCCTCACTCAGCTACTACTACTATTACTATATTATATGATTATATGTGTATGTATATATAGGCCTCCTCACACGCGCGCGCGCACAATAAATAAAAGGGAAGAAGAAGGGAGTTGGTTAGAATATTTGCAGTTTTGCGCCAACGAATGATAATCTTTTATTTGATTCTGTTGCAGTTGGGAATTTGTTTGTGTGAGGTATGTGTTTTTTGAGACTTGCATGCTGATTGATCAATTTATTGAATCTCAGCTGTCTGTTTTTGGATTAACGGTGATGATTGTTCTGAAAATCTTCAAGATTTACAGTGTGGTCGTGTTACTTGTGTAGTAAAAAATTGCTCATCTGAACTGCCCAAACAAACATCCATGTGGGCGGGAGGGTAAAGGGGTAGGGGGTGGTGGGGGTATTGTACTTGGGCTGTAAGAAAAGTGACTCTCTAACCAATAAGAATGGTGAAATCAAAATTTACTACGTATTTAAAAATTATATATAATATTTTATATGAAAGATCACTGTTTTTCTAAACAGATGGAGTGATATCTCTCATTATAAAAAACAGTAACTACCCTACACTACTCTTTTTACTGTTTGACTATACTTGAGCATAAGCAAATGTTAATGATGGGGCCATATGATATTGGTAAAATCTTATGTTGTTTACGCTAGCACTATCTTAATTTACCAGGTTAAATGAAGTGAGAATGTGTAATAATTAGGCATAGTTTAGTGATAATATCGCTAAAAACATATTTTATGTATTTATAGAGTTAATATAGTCATATAGACATTGAGAGTGAGATAAAGTTTTTAGAAGTGTCTATTAGTGATGTACTTTTTTCCTTTTTTGGTATGGAATATATATATATATATATATATATATATATATATATAGATATATATGTTGTTGAGAAGCTCTAGCTATGGAGGAACTGAAGGTTCTAGAGGATGAGAAAGGAAGAAGAAGAAGTCTGAAATGAAGCTCTGTATTATTCTTATAGAAGAAAATGAAATGAAGCGTGTAAATACAACTGCTTAGTCTCATCCTATTTATACACAATTAACTAACTTCTAACAACTACAACTAACTCTAATACATTCTAACTAATTACACTTTGTATAAATAGCTGGGACCTACACTACTTAACACTCCCCCTCAAGCTGAGGGATGAAATATATCTTTCATGCCTAGCTTGCCTAAGAGATACTCATCTTGTGGCTTGCACAGTCCCTTAGTTAACAGGTCAGCTAGTTGTTCTGTTGTTTTGATGTGTTGTGTCTGAATTAAGCTTTGTACAATCTTCTCTCTCACAAAATGACAATCAATACTCAATGTGTTTGGTTCTTTCATGAAAGATGGGATGAGCACCAATTTGTATAGCAGCTTTACTATCACAATGAAGTTGTATAGGCTGCTCTATGTCTGTTCCCAATTCTTTGAAGAGTCCTATTAGCCATACCACCTCTGCTACAGTAGAAGCCATGCACCTGAATTCAACTTCAGTAGAGCTTTTAGACACAATTCCTTGTTTCTTGGACTTTCAAGATATCAGTGCTTCACCAAACTTCATTGCATACCCGTCACTGATCTCCTAGTCTCCACAAAGCACCCAAATCAGAGTCACAATATGCAACTAACTGCTTGCATGCTTTTGCAGACATGAACAGTCCAAGGCTAGGTGCAGTCTTGATATATCTCACTACTCTTAAGGCAGCTTCCGTATGAGACACCTTAGGTGCATACATGTATTGGCTGAGTACTTGAACCACAAAGGCAATGGCAGGCCTTGTCATGGTCAAGTACAACGGCCTGCCAACTAGCCTCTGATAACTGCCTTTTTCTTCAAGTTCCTTATATTTTCATTTGGTATTTATTTGTCAAACTCAATGGATGTGAGCTTATGGTTGAATTCAAGAGGTGTGGCTGCTGGCT
This sequence comes from Nicotiana attenuata, assembly GCF_001879085.1. Lineage (NCBI taxonomy): Eukaryota > Viridiplantae > Streptophyta > Magnoliopsida > Solanales > Solanaceae > Nicotiana > Nicotiana attenuata. The sequence continues at coordinate 122,903 of NW_017671614.1, forward strand.
TTCCTCCTGCTAGGCCAAGCTCTGACACAAGCTCAAGGGCATACTTCATTTGACACATTACTATGCCTTCTTGAGATCTAGAGAAATCAATGCCAAAAAAGTATTTGAGTTCACCAAGGTCTTTCATCTTAAACCTCTCTTGCAACCTTTTCCTGACCTGTTTGATTAGCGTCAGATCACTTCCAGTTACCAGGAGATCATCCACATAAACTAGAATAACAACCAAGTCTGAGGCTATTTTCTGTGTAAAGAGTAAGTAATCATAGTGAGATTAAATAAAGCCCATATCAACCAAAGCTTTAGTTAATTTTAGATTCCATTGTCAAGGAGCCTGTTTCAAACCATACAAAGACTTATGAAGTTTGCATACCTTATGACACTCCCCCTGGCTTGAAAAGCCATCAGGAACATACATGTAAACTTCCTCTAGGAGATCTCTTTGAATAAAATCATTATGGACAACCATCTGAAACACATACCAACCAGAAGCAACAGCTAAGGCAACTATAGCTCTGACAGTGACCATTTTAGCCACTGGAGAAAAAGTTCCTGTATAACCCAAACCTTCCTGTTGACTGTAGCCTTTGGCTACCAGTCTTGCTTTGTACCTTTCCACTTCACCAGAGGATTTGTACTTGACTTTAAAGACCCATTTGCAGCCTATAGGAACCTTCTCAGGAGGCAAAGGAACAATGGACCAAGTGTTGTTTTCTTCAAGAGCAGTAATCTCAACCTTTATAGCCTCAATCCACTTGGGGTCTTGATTGGCTTCAGCAAAGGACTTAGGCTCCACAATGGCTGAGAAAGCAGTCAAAGAAGATTTGTAACTAGGTGACAGGTTATCATATGCCACATGATTGATCATAGGATATGAACAGGCTGACTTATTTGATGGAATTACATAGTCAGCTAGCCACACATGTGGTTTAGTTAATCTTGAAGACTTCCTGAGTGGCACAGAAGGAGCAGAGGATTCACAAGCTGAGGTAGGAGAAGGCACTGGTGAGGGCAAAACAGAGAGAGAGATGCAGAACTAGGAGCAGCAACATCAGCATTGTTGAGAATAGGAGATCCTGCAAGTGAGGGAGTAGTATTAGGAACAACTGCTGAATGAGTAGGATGTTCTACAAGCTCCAATACAGGAAAAAAAGGTGATGCACCTGAGGACATGTGCTTGAATGGGAACACTTCTTCCTTGAAGACAGTGTCCCTGCTAACAAAAAACCTTTTGGAGCACAGATCATAGAGAATGTAACCCTTTTGTGAAGATGAGTAGCCCATGTGCATAGCAGGAATTGCTTTGGGACAGAATTTATCACCTTTTCTCACCTTAGTAGCATAACACAAACTTTCAAAGACCCTCAGATGTTGTAAGGAAGGGCTCATTTGGAAGAGTTTGTCAAAGGGAGATTTGCCTTGTAGCACAGTAGTTGGCAATCTATTTAGGAGGTAGACTGCAGTAGAGACACACTCTCCCCAGAACCTGAGAGGCAAGTGAGCTTGGAATCTGAGAGCTCTGGCCATATCCAAGATTGACATGTGTTTTCTTTCAACAGTTCCATTCTGTTGAGGAGTATATATACAAGAGGTTTAATGCACAATCCCCTGATTCTTCAATAAGGTTTGTAATTGATCATTGAGAAATTCTGTACCATTGTCTGTTCTTAAGCATTTGAGCTTGCTATAAAATTGTGTATATATTAGTGCTACAAAGTTTTTCAATATTTCAACAGTATCTGACTTAGAATGCAGTAAGAAAAGCCAAGTATATTTTGAGTAGTCATCTACTAGGGTTAAAAAATACCTTTTTCCATTATGAGTAGGTACTCTATAAGTCCGCCAAACATCACCATGAACCATATCAAAAACAGATTCAGACTAAGAGGAGCTAACAGGAAATGGTAGTTTTGATTGCTAGGCAATAGGACACACAGTACAGTGATGTTGTTTAAAATGCATGTCATGCAAAGATTTCACAGACCTCAAAACCTTCAAAGGGGCATGACCTAACCTCCGATGCCATAAGGAGAATACAGGACATGACTTATTCTCTGCTAGGTTATTACCTTTATTGATGTCATCTGATATGGTATTTACAGTTGAAGTAGAAAGAGATACTAGTGAAGAGGAAGATTATTGATTGAGCACTTGTCTGTCATCTGCCTTGAGGATATACAAACCAAGCTCTTCCTTACCAATCCCCAAGACCTTCCCACTTGAGAGTTCCCGAAAGACACAAAAGTCAGGGTAAAATGCTGCAAGACACATCAGTTCCTTTGTGAGTTTTGATACTGAGAGGAGGTTGTACTTAAACTCTGGAATGTGAAGGATATTCTGAACCTTCTTGTTCTTGAAGAAAGAACAGATACCTACATGAGTGATAGACACCTGTTCTCCAGTTGGTAAATGAACCTTACTCCTAGCATTCTCAGGTATTTTATCATAAGTCTCTAGCAAATTCAAACTGTGAACCATATGGTTTGTGGCACCTGTGTCTATTATCTAGTTATTATGAACTAGATTAGTCATAAAAGCACGTGCAGTACATGTTGGCCCTACAACAATAACATTGGCTACATATTCAACCTTCTTGTCCTCGTTCAACAGGTGCAGAATTTGCTGGTACTGTTCCTGAGTGAAAAAATGAGCTGGAGCTGGAGTAGTTGTCACATGTTGTCCCTGTACTTGTGGCTCTGAACAACTAGAATTAACGGCACTATTGGCTTGAGCATGTGGAGCTCCACCTCTTCTCTTGTTCTTGAAATCATATGGATAACCATGAAGCTTGAAGCAATTTTCCCTGGTATGACCTTTGTATTTGCAATAATCACACCAGACTGTAGATTTACCAGCTGTGTTTCTAGGTTTATAACTTCCATTTGAGTTATTTGAAATGGCATTAGATTGTCCTCCACCATTGTAACCTCCAGTATACATCTTGTTACTCATCATTGCAACTTCATTGCTTTCAGCATATGCACCTTTTCCACTAATCCTATGGCTCTCTATATTTACTATCATGGCATAGGCCTGATTCAAATTTGGTAGGGGTCGAGTCATAAACACTTGATTCTTGGCATTCTCAAAGGATTCATTTAAACAGTGAGGAATTGATATAGCTTTTGTATCTGGTAATGTTCTACGTGTTTCCTAGATTCAGCATAACCACATGAAGGTGGTGGTGTTAGTGTTTCATACTCATCCCTAGTTCTCTCGGTTTAGTTATACTGAGACAAAAGATATGCCTTGAGTCAGTATGGCAATTTCCTTGTGAAAATAACAAGCCCTAGATGCATTATCCTTATCAAATCTCTCCTTGAGATCCTCACAAACAGTGTGTGCATCAGAGGCATAGATCACATAGCTGATCAAACTAGGTGAAACTGTGTTCATTATCCAAGCAAGCACAATAGCATTGCATCTGTCCCACAATTCATGCAAACTAGGATCATATCTAGACTTTCTACAACTGCCTAGAACAAAACCTAGTTTATTTTTACCATGCAAAACAATTTTCATAGATCTACTCCAAATTGAATAATTTTCTGAACCTTGAAGCTGAGTAGAAGTAAGTACAGAACCTTGAGCATCAGAAGGATGAATGTAAAGAGGATGATTGTGATCAACAAGCTCTATAGTTGGCGTAGAGATTGAAGTCGCAAATGGAGAATCACCAATTTCTTCATTGATCGCCATTGTAGTAGAGACACAAAGCTTTCAAACCGTTAATTTCTCACAAAATTGAGCTCGATCTAACCGTGATACACTAGATAATTGAGAATTCCCAAACCCTGGAGTGGTGAGAAGGCTTCTGTGTTGAATAAATAGCTCGATCGATCAATAAGATTGAGAAGCTAAAAATGAATTGAATTACTCCAGTTCTATCACAGCAGAGCTTCAGTGAGACGAGCACCGGGCTCTGATACCATGTTGAGAAGCTCTAACTATGGAGGAACTGAAGGTTCTAGAGGATGAGAAAGGAAGATGAAGAAGTCTGAAATGAAGCTCTGTATTATTCTTACAGAAGAAAATGAAATGAACGTGTAAATACAACTGCTTAGTCTCATCCTATTTATACACAATTAACTAACTTCTAACAACTACAACTAACTCTAATACATTCTAACTAATTACACTTTGTATAAATAGCTGGGACCTACACTACTTAACATATATACACACTGATGTATTAAGTACTTTAACCTTCAAGTATTCACAAAGCAAAAGAAATAGCAAACGAATACATCAATCAGTACGTAACCCTCAATCAATCAAAACATAATTCCCTTTCCTTTTTGGTTTGTTTGAACATTAGTAATGGACTTCTCTCTCTTTACTTATTTATTTATTTATTTTTTGAAACAGAGTGAACCTTTTTTTTGTTATTGAGATATTTACATATCTATATTACTTAAAAAACTTATGTATCCTCAATATTAAAGTTTTAACTTAATAACAAGTTGATATACATTTTACAATTTACATACAAAATAATGCACTAGACTCTAATGGGGAAGGAAGAAGATGAGAAAAATGGGGAAGGAAGAGAATAAGTAAAATTAGAGTCTAGTGCATTATTTTGTATGTATTTTGTGTGCCAAGTGTAAAAACAACATACAAAATATATACAACTAACATAATTGTATATAAATTGTAATTTCTGACTGAATTATGTGGAAAATTATATTTTAGTTTGTAGATAAATTATAGATAAATTGTACTTTTTGACCGAATTTGTATATATTTTGTAAAATATTTTAGTTACTTTCTGTAAATAAAAATATACAGATAAAATCGGAAAAATAAGTTTGAAAATTCGTATATACATGAAAAGTCTCCTTTTTAAAAAGAGAAATTTTCAGAAATGACTATTGTTTAGTGGCTATTAACTTCCTATAGCTACCATATACATAATTACGTTTCGTAGCAACCTTTCAGTTGTTATGGAAATGTATTCATGTATTCGAGCTACTATATTCATGAATACAGTAGAAAAAATCGGCTAAAAAATAGGGGCGTCCAGCTGTCGGCCGCTGTATTCACATATATTCATACCATGTATTCATGAATACAACGTAATAATAGGTCTCTCCAGTTGTTTAATAACGGAAAGCTGCTAATTTAATGGGATAGACTCCTAATATAACTCACCTAAATCAATTATAACACACAACTTTATCAATCCAATTAATAAGAAGAATGAGACGCTAAATACCAAAAAATAGAGCATTCTTCAGCGTTTCGGTCCCTTTTTTTTTCTGATACAGTTCGAGTTTTTTTTTTTTTTTTACATTGTTCAGGTTCATAGTAAACCTAGTTCTTGTATTCGATTTTCTGTATATGAATACATCATGCATTTATGTCGGATACAACCTGTAATAGTAACCTACTGCTTGCATATTTCATAATAAATCTAGTGCTTGTATTCTATTGTATCTAACAGTTGTGTTTAATGTATTCATGTTTATTTTTGTATTCACAAAATTTATTTATTCCTAATATATGGTATTACTGCTTTATTGAGTATATTTTATTGGTTGTATTCATTGATTTTCTATTTATATTGAGAGTATTTTACTGTATTTCACTATATTGTTATTTTAAATACAAATGGGTACAGTTAGAATGAATATACAGATGAATACAGTTAGATTGAATGCATAACTAATTGATGAATAACATCAAAATGATAGAACTAACAATGTATTTAAAAATGTTGTTGTATGAACTCAAATACATATAAATACAACAGTCAAAAATCACTATACAAAATAAAAATCAGTGTATATCGAATACATATAAATACATCTATATACAAGATGAGAAAACCACTGTACAAGCTAAAAATCAATGTATTCGAACTCGAATACATATAAATACATCTACAATTAGGGTCATTGCGTATTTTTGTTCTCCCTTCGACTTCAATGGTTGCTGATGAACCTGCAAATATAGGTTACTCTTGAGTGATTTGCAAATCGAAAGATGGTCCTTCAAAATTGAGTGTTTTAGTGGGTATTCTGCAGAAAACCTAACAAAGCTTTTATAGTATCGAAAGATGGCCCTTTGAAATTGAGTGCTTTAGTAGGTATTCTGTAGAAAACCCAACAATGGCGAATATTTTAAAAAAAAACTGTTGAAGAGAAAAAGAAGAAGCTTTAACCGGTCAAAAACCCAAAAATGTTAACACTTTCCACAACTTATTGGAGCAAAAAATATTGAAATTGAGGAGACAATGTCGCTAATAAAGGAGAGAGCTGGGGAGAGAAATTTGGAACAAAAAATATTGAAAACGTCCATGGCAGCTACCAGGTCTCCATGTCGCCTAGAGAGAGGAGAGAGGAGAGAGGAGAGAGGAGAGAGGAGAGAGGAGAGAGGAGAGAGAGAGATCGTGGAGAGAGAAATATGATACGATGCGGTGATTTTGGGAAAGAATAAACCCAAAGAAAGAATGAGAGAGAAAAATATTATACAACGTATTTAATGACTTAACGGTAGGAAGTGACCATAAGTACATATTTTGCTATAAAATCTAAAAGGTAGCTATAGAAAATAATAATTTAAAAAGGTCTCTATTTATAATAAATAGGGTGTAATGCTTTGCTATCGGAAGTAAAATTTCCTTTTAAAAGCTCGGTAGAACATTAGAAGCCAAAAAAAAGGGTGATTTTTAAAAATAACCAGATTTACAACTGGTAGTTCAAAAATAGCCCAATTTCAAAAGTAATCGAAATTTAGCCACTTTTTATGTAAAGATAAATCTGAGCGAAAACACTATTCAAAACCCGGAAAATACTCCAGTATATTATGCTGGAGTTCCAGCATAAGTATACTTGAACTCCAGCATATTATACTGGAGTTCCAGGATAGTATGCTGGAACTCCAGCATAATATGATGGAGTTCCAGCATAAATACACTAGAACTCCAGCATAATATACTGGAGTTCCAGCAAGTATAATGGTCCAGTATAATATACTGGAGTTTGGAGCACCAGTGCTCCAGTCTCCAGTATATTATACTGGAGCCAGCAAAGTATACCAGTCCAGCATAATATGTTGGAGTTCATACACAAGTGCACCGAACTCCAGTATATTATGTGGAACGGTCTCTATTGCAACAAAACGGTGGCTATTTTTCATTGACTTGGTAAATGCTGACTATTTTTGATTGACCAGTCCGAAAACTGGCTATACCGTAAAATTTATTCAAAAAAAGATGTTGATAAATGCCCATTTTTAGAAGTTTTAAGGGCAGTGGGCCAAAAAGAAAGCTTAGAAGCGTAGATCCAAAAGATGGGCCTGTGGAGTAGCCCAAAGTTGTGACTTCCAATTTCATCGAGCCCGATGATTATATTTGCAAAAGTTATGCTTTTCAGCCTCTATAGTTGAAAAAGTAGCCATTATCACAGAGTTTCAAAATTCTATAAGTGAAACTCCATAATATTGCACGCATTGAATCTTAGAACAACAGCACTATATTTTTTAAGATAGGGACGAAAGATGGCAAGTGGGCGCTATTTCTACATAGTTATGATCACTTGGATTCAAACTTGCAACGTTGTAATTTTGTAATTCAAATTATAACCTCTCGATCATTGTGTTATTCTTAGAGATAATGAATTTTATGATCATGTAAACTCACACTAACACAAGTGGGGTACAAATTAGAAAACTTTTTCTATTGCAAAGCTCAACATCCATCGAACTTAATTTTTGCTTATGATTTCAAGAATCCATGGAAAATAAGCAAATCTAAAGAAGCCATATATAAGTCAATGCATGGCCCAAATTTCTACATTTAGTAAAAGCAGAAATGCAACACACATAGGTCTACCATGGATGATTTCAAAAACACATATAAAAGAAAACATCATAGCCTAATCATTACAATAAAACTTGGAACGTGGAAGAGCTATTATACAAGCAAAATATTTTCTAATGATATTTTTTTTTTCATGACGGTGATGTCCGGCCCAACTTACTAAAGACGTCTATTCTTATGGAGGTTCAACACCGCAAGCAACACCAACAATAGAAACAAGGCGGAACCAACAAGGGAAATAACAATGGCCGCAGCAACTTGACCACAGAACCTATCAAACTTGTCGCACACCTTGTTCCATCGGACATGGGAGTTGCCTTTGTATCCGATGAGGCCGACGGCCAAGGCGGCACCACCACCGGAGAAGAGCAGCGCCACCGTGATGAGGTCCAAGAGAATGATCATTAAGGAGAGACCTTTCTTTTTCCCCCTATTTGCCAATGAAAGGACTAAGGATATAACTGCATATGCACATGCTATTGCATTCACAATCACAAAGTACCTGAAATATATTTTGATCATAAAAATCATTCATAAATTATATAATAACACTCTTGTTTCAAGATACTCTCACCGAATCCTTGATGTATTGGATAAAATTCTACTAACTTATACTAGTAGTAGTAGTATTATTTCTCGTGTAGCTTTAATATTTCTATTTAAAGATTAAATTAATTTAATCAGATTTAGCTATGATATCAAAAGCGGAGCCAGAATTTTAAGTTTATAGATTCGGGATTCTAGCTCTTTTTAAGTGATCGGATCCTAAATTATGACTTTGTACATATTCAATGAATTTATTAAAACATATATAAAGTTTAATTTGAACCAAAACTATTAGGGTCGGCCGAACACGTAAGCTATGCTCCTGCCCCTGATTATCACTAGTCTAATTAATCTTCCATAAGCAAAAAATGGCAAAAGAAATTTGTCTAGAAAAGAAAACATTTTTGGCATCAACAAGCTTTTTCTCTGTCCACTTCCTTTTTAATGCAGCTGAAGCTGAAATAGTCAAATAATGACATGCTATATATAGAAAAAGGAAAGAGCGAAAGAAGAAATCGGCTTACTTACATGCGAAGGTTTTTCTGAATATATAACTAAAGTACAAAATAGATTACGTATCGTATTAATTTGGCATGAGTGTTGATAATGGAGAGAAACTGGCACATGTAGCCAGTAACTCTTATCCAAGATTTTGGGCATATTTTTGGGGTCAACTTAATTTTTATTGGAGAGAAAAAACAACAACATTTAAATCATCAATTTGTCATGCATAACTCATCACTATTGTCATTGAGAAATTGAATAAATGATCTTAAATTAGAAAATAAGAGAAGTCCAAGTGCATGAGAGATCGATCACGACGTTAGAGATATTAGAAGATACGTTACGTAATTTATCAGATAATATATGTGAAAATCTTTTAGGAAAAATATAAACTTAGGTAAAAAATGTAAAAAGGAAAAAAGAAAAAGGAATGAAGAAGAAGAGGGAAAGAGACTGCCAAAAAAGGTACTTTATGGCGTTTCGTAGTAAAATTTCAATGAAATTTGTTTTCCAAAACTTTTTTATTTTTAAAATTTTTTTGTTGTATCTTTTCTTTTCAAGTTTGAAAATTCAACTCCTTCGCAAAAATAAGAAAAACTCGGGCTACTACTTTTAAACTTTTGCAAGAATTTGGCATTTCAAACTTTGAAGAAAAACATACGTTTATTCTTTTGGCAACAAACACAATTTCTCTCTAAAATAAGCATTTTAAAGAAAAAAGCATTTTTGACTTGTCAGAAGTTGGCTAAACAAATTATTTGCCATGACTGTTAACAATACAAGTTAGAGATATATAATGAGTATTTTGTGAAAAATTCAGCTGGTATATATTTAGATAAGATTAATGTCACCAAAACTTTGTTTTTATTCTCAGTGATAATATCACGGACTCTATCTTTCTGCAACCTTGTGCGTAGGAGTGGCAAACGGGCGGGTGAGGTCGTATATGGTTCGTGTCGAAAACGGGTAATGAAAAAACGGTTCAATTATCCGACCCGACCCATATTTAATACGGATAAAAAATGGGTTAACCGGCGGACTCATATTATCCATGACTTCTTGTATATGATCACTTTTGGGAGATTCTTAGTCTCAACCCCCAATTTGAGGTTTTACAAATGTAAAAGTTAGACCCATTGATTATCCATTTTCTAAATGGATAATATGGTTCTTATCCATATTTGACCCGTTTTTAAAAAGTTCATTATCCAACCCATTTTTTAGTAGATAATATGGATGGTTAACTGTTTTTTTTTTTAACCATTTTGCCACCCCTACTTGTGTGTCTCTCTCTCCGCATAGTAAACAGAGATCTAGAGTAGAAATTTTTTCCTTTTGGGTTGCAAGGTATTTATTGCTCTTACATATTCTTCCTAACATCCTCTCTCGTCCACTTCGAATTTCCCTATTGATTCAATTCATAAGGCTAACTAATGTTGTTGTAAGATTTTGTATAGGCCGACTACTATAGGCTAGCTAGTTACTTCTAACTTCTGTAAAGTGTTTGCGTACATATTGCAAGGTATTTGAAATAATTCACAAAGTACTAAATTACTAATAACTTGTCATCACTTATTATCTTTTAAGATATCATATATGTTGTATTTATGTAACTGCTAACAGCAGGTGCGACAGGGGTTCATAAATCATACTGTACATATAAGGGCGATGTTTTACTTTAAGAAATGCACCCTAGGTAAAGAAAAGAGACATATGAATGAATTGAATGCTTACACAAAGGCGGACATGTGATGCCATTTAGCAGTAGCCCGAACATTAATCGCCGGCAATGTGGGGACTAACTGGACAGCAACAACGCTAGTCTGTTTGTCAACTCCGACAACAATGGCTGCCACAAGTGTGAGTACAAAGGCTAAAAACCTCAAACCAAAGTCTGTCCATCTTATGCTTTGCTTATTAGCCACCCCAACTACTTCTTTTCCACCTCCTCCATTCATATTGCTCCCTCTCTCCATAATATTTCAAACAAGGAAATAGGTTGGTGTGGTGCTATTGGAAAGTGAAGGAGAAGGGTTTATATAGTAATACAGAAAGTCTAGTGGACAATAAAAGAAGGGGTTCGTAGTATATGTTTGAACAGAGACGTGTGAAAGAGAAAACTTTGATTTTTGGCTTTGTTAGGGTACTATGGACGAGTCGTTGGGGGGTGGGGATCGAGTGGATATTTGGCAAAACCAGAAATTATACCAAGGGAAGTAAAAAAAAAAAGATGCAACTATATCATACATCATATCAATATCATACTGATATTTAAACTTGTAATTTAAGGCAATTTTTTCGATTTATACTTAGACTATAGAGAAGCTTTATTAAGGAAATGCAACTACTTCTTTATATGTATAAGAAGGCTATTTTTGACCAAAAAAACTTACTGGAACCTCTAATTTCTACTATCGAAGGCAGACCTAGATAGGTGCATTATTAAAGTAAGGAGAAAAAAAAAAGTATTAAATGAAAATTGACCCCTACTCCTCTAGGTAAAAAGCTAAGCATTCAACCAAGTACGCTATTTACTCTTTAGAGCAAGAGTGCCACCAGATAATATTAGATCAATTCTAGCAAATATGTAAATAAAATACTTAGTTTGACAAAAAGACCATGAGTTCACGTGCACCATAAAATAGACTATAAATCCTCCCTCGGAGGTGCCAGCGGGGTAAGATGAGGTATATATATATATATATATATATATATATATATTTGGATTTAAATTAAAAACCTGATACTACTTGTAATTATAATAATTTATTTATTTGATTATTTTTTTATATATTTACACCGCTTATGAAAATTTGTACGTACGCTGCTAATAAACTTACTCCATGTACATCTTGGGAGGTGACGGGTGGGGTACGTGTTGGAAAGAAGACGAATGAAGTGGGAATACAGGTATTAAGATATGGCGTTTACATTTATTTGTGAGTTACAAGAGATTTTTGACTCTTCTAACTTAGATCTTTAATTTGACAGCTGGAATGGTCTCCATTGCATGTCTGTACTAGTAATATTTTATATTATATGAATAAATATGATTATTTTAACTTTTCTATTCATATTCAGCAGTAACGTCGTATTAAATACGTGAGCGGTTTTGCTTGACATAATAAATGATTTTCCTTTCCGTTATTATTATGAGTTGAATATAATAAAGAGGAAACGCCAACTTTGATTAAGAGTATGGACCATACTACTTCTATGCTTAATAACTATTTTTAGAAGAAGGATGAACGTCTCAATTAGATTTTATACATGACATTAGGGCAGCACAAAGAAAACCGATAGAACGTACCAAATCGATAATTCAAATCAAACCGGGAAAAAAAAAATTCAATTTGGTATTGGGAAAAAAAACCCAATCATAATTGATTTGGTTTTGTTTTAAATAAAAAAAGTCAAACCGAGCAAACCAACCCGACATTACATTTATATAATTTTTAAAAAATATCTATACATTGTATATAATTTATAAATATTTCTTAAACGTTTTCACAGTTTTATCTTTTAGTGTATTATTTCAACCTTGGACTTAACATTCTTAAATGATCCAATAAGTTTTATAGCCCATAAATATAGTAACTCAAATAAAGTTCAAATCTATACTAATGCCAATAAAATAAATTCAATTCAACACTAGAAATAATAATAGTGTTGCATATTTATTTTTAGTTTTGCATTGTTTATAATGAAAATACATAACTTAGCTTATCTTTTTCTTTAGTGCTTAGTCATGTAATTAATTAGTAGTACTTATTAGATGTACTTATTTTACTTTTAGCATGACTTATATAGTACTTTTAGATTATGTTCATTTTTATATGGCTTATTAATTAGCAATTTTTATTTTATGCATTTATTATCTTTGTTATTGAATATTTTAGTACAAATGCTATGACTCATCTCATATTAGTCTTATTTTCTTGAAAAATACATTATATAGTTGTATCCTACTAGGACTAAAGAAATATTTGGAGCATCAGTTACTAATTTGGTGCTATGAAGAATTTCTCGAAAAAACCCAAAAATCCGAGAAAAACCGAAAAATTCGAGAAAACCGAGATTGAAAAACCCGATTTCGTAGAAGATTTAAAAATCTAATACCATTAGTTTGGTCTGGTAATTGAAAAAGTCCAATTAAACCCGACTTATATACGCCCCTACATGACATGTTTGAATTTTTGCTGCAATAACTTTCTTCTGTAACTAATTTGATATTAACTACAATTACTAATATGATAAAAATTTACACTCCGTATAGAATACATGATATCATAAAAAAAATATTAACGGATTATTTTCTCTCACTACTACAACAATAAAGTTATGCAATTAGCAGTTTTATTGCATAGAGCAATTGAACTTTACCTACAATATAAAACAGTAAAATTACAATTTTTTTTTTATCATATTAAAGTAACTGAATTTTGTGTGAATTAATCAAAAATGAAGATCAAACTTCTAATGCTTGGTAATCGTTCTCTTTTCTCATTTTATTGTTTCATTTAAATATCATTTTAATTGTCTTTTGCTTTTAAAGTATGAGCAACGATTAACTGTAAGATAAAAGCATATAATCTGAAAAAACTGAGGTGTAAATGATTTTTTGATGGATCATACTTGATGAAAAAAAAAAGTAATTTTATAAACTCGAGTGATTTTGAAACAGGTAAGTGATATCCCCATATCTTTGAAAATTAGCTGGAATATCACCACCACATCTATTTCCGTGGTTCTTTTTTTTGGGAAAGGAAGAATGCACAATTAAGTGGTCGAAAACCACGAGTTCTTAGGTTTTAAATTCCAGTAAAAGCAAAATATCGTGCGATTTTTTCTCATCGGTTTGATTTTGATCGACGGAACTATTCAGTATTTACACTGGTAGGAGATAATAACATTTCCAAAAAATTGGTTGAAAGATGGCACTCAAATCAAAATATTACTCCCTCCGTCTTATATTATCTGTCATGATTCTCTTGCATACGCTCCTTAAGAAAAATTAATTAGGATGAGATTTTGACTACTTTACCCTTATTCATCTCTTAATATTTAATTTTTCTTCATTGTATTTGAACAAAGTTATCCATAATTGAGGTGTTTGTAGTCTTTAAGGATAATTATTACTAAGGGTAAAAAAGGAAAAAGAAAATCAATTTTATCTTGAAATTCTAAAGTGACAAATAATTTAAAAATAATTTTTAGTAACCTGATAATATGAGACGGAAAGAGTTTTTTCTTTTTGTTTGAAACCTTGATATATCTTGTAAAATTAGATAAGATACGCGTAAATTGACTCGGATACCACACCAGTAAAAATGCACAGTGAAGAGAGCAAGTTGGTGCATTTTAATGAAGAGGCAAGAGAGAAGATGGACAAACTTCACTTTAATGCAGCACAACGGCCAGAAAGGGACAATATATTGCATCTCGGTGCGGAAACCCCAACATAACATTTACAAAAACCTCATATTTGTTTCTTTTTTTTGGGGTTATTTTTCTTATATATATCACATCAATTAGGATCCAACATTAACATTCAACAAATCTCAGATGTTGTGGTTGAATTGCTAATGACCTTTTTCTTATTAACAAAAGAGTGACGTCAATTCATCTAAGATGTTGTGGTTCTATATTTTTGTTTACTATCTATATCTGGTATATTTTTTGAGATTCTTGTACACCCCTTAAGAAAAAGATATTTACTAGCATTAGTAATAGTAGGATTTGCCTAACATTTCCTATATTTTGTAAAACGTTTAGCTTAATAATATTCCATCCGGTCCACTTCAATTGATTTTTTGGCCTTTTTTTAATGTCCATAATATTTGATTTTTTCGGATATCAAGAAGAAATTAACTTCTTTTTTCTAAAGTTGCTTGGAGTAAAGTGTCATGACCCGGAATTCCCACATTCGGGACCGTGATGGCGCCGAACAATTCACTTGCTAGGCAAGCCAACGTTAGAGAACCGTTAAGTCAATTATTATTCAAATTCAATTGATAAAGTCAATTAAGCCAAAATGAAACAAAACGAGTGCGGAATAACATAATTACTCATAATATCTACTATAAATCGGATCTGGAGTCACAACTCATGAGCTTCTAAGATTTTCTACAAACAGAGTCTGAAAGAAATACAACTGTTTTAAATGAAAAGAAACAGTAAAATAGGAAAATAGAAGGGGACTCCAAGGTCTGCGGACGCCAGCAGATCTACCCCGAGTATCCAACAAGCAAGTCCAAGCTGCTACGCCTCATGAACAGCTAGGGCCGGTACCAAAATCTGCACAAAAAGTGCAGAGTGTAGTATGAGTACAACCGATCCCTTGTACTCGTAAGTGTCGAGCCTAACCTTGACGAAGTAGTGACGAGGCTATGACAAGACACATACA
Source organism: Nicotiana attenuata (assembly GCF_001879085.1). Lineage (NCBI taxonomy): Eukaryota > Viridiplantae > Streptophyta > Magnoliopsida > Solanales > Solanaceae > Nicotiana > Nicotiana attenuata. The sequence goes on from NW_017671614.1 coordinate 138,181, forward strand.
TGATAAACCTCTGTACATAACAGTATATGTATGATAAGTAGGGATTTTGACCGCTTATTTGCTCTCTTTTACTTGCGTTTTAGCTCAAAAATGCTTAAAGGTATTCCCGACAATTAATGAAATGTGCTTTCGTGCAGGAATATTGGAAATGAGCCAAAGAAGTCAAAATTAACTCATAAAGGAGTCGAAATTGGACAAGGACCAAAACAAGGCAAAAAGCCCTACAGTGCAGACCGCACAATAATGTGTGCGGCCGCAAACAATGAAAGAGCACTGTCAGCTCTCCTTCAGAGTATGCGTACCGCACAATTATTGTGCGGCCGCAGAAGAGGAGATTCAGAGAGTTGGTTTTTGGGAAAGCTGAAGATATGCGGACCGCACCATAATTGTGCAGCCGCAGGATAACAAGTGCGACCGCACTCACAATTATGCGATCCGTAGAAGAGAAGAATCAGAGAGCCACGTTTCAGTCCACGTTCAAGTGTGCGGCCGCACTCAGAATTGTGCGGTCCGCACAATCAAATGAAGTACGGACGCATCCCATTTTTATGCGACCATAGAAGGCCCAGTTGACCAGTCAAGCTCAGAGTGCAGACCGCACACAGAATTGTGCGGCTGCACAACCTCCGCAGGGGCATTTTTGTTAGATATTTTCAGCTTAGTATAAATAGAACTTTTTATCATTTTTAGGTTAAGTTGTATCAGTGTAGAGCACCTGAGCAGTTTTTCTTTACCGTTTTGAGTAATATTGTTCTAGATTAGCTTCTAAATATTAGATTTTCTTTCCCTAATCAATTATTATGCATTCTATCTTAATTTCTTCATTTTTCATGAGTAGCTAAATTTCTAGCTAGGGTTGTGGCCCAATCCTAGTGTGGGTACTTAATGGGTGTTTGATTTAGGACTTGTTTGTGATTGGGTTAGTGATATTTAGCCTAGTTCTTGCTTGAATTCAAGAATTAAACATTATTTCATGCCTAATTGGCTTAGTTTCTACTTGAGAAAGAGAGATTAAGTCTAGGAAAACTTGGATAACAAGAAGTTAGAGTGAAATCAAGAAATTGATAACCCCAATTAAAGGGTCAAATCTAGAGATAGTAAGACTCGACTTGAGCATACATCACTTGTTTTGTGCAACACCCATTTGGAGTTGAGAAAGCCAAATTGGGCAATATTACTCAAACTACCGAGAGGTATAGAGTGGGTAATTGCGTGTGATTGCTATATTACAACCCCGACCAATCAATATTGTCCTAGAGTTTATAACCCATTAGGTAACCACCTAGGTGGAAGTCACGACCCTAGATCTTTTATCATTTGAAACACAACCAAAACCAAAAATATTATCTTCTTGTTTTATAATTGAAATCATTAGCTTAAAGTAGAAGTAGAAACAATAAACTAGAATGTGGAAGTGTAATTTGAGGCACATTGTACAATTACACTAAATATATACCTAATCCCAATTCTAACTCCCTGTGGATTCGATCCCGACTTGCGTTGGATTTTATTATTGCATCGACCGCCTCACTACCTAAATTTGTGGTGTGAGTTTGGGCGACATCAATTTTTGGCGCTGTTGCCGGGCAATTAAACAGATTTAGCTATATATCTAGGATTTTGTGTAATTTGTCTTTTTTTCCTTCCGAGTCACTAACTTTGTTTTTGAATTGATTATAGGTACGAGAATGACTCTCAACAATAAGCCCATCAGGAATGTGCCATTGGGGAGAAAGTGGACGATGACCAAGGAGATGAGGTTCTTCCCGAACTTCAAGAAAATAGGCGAGGCCGACCGCCTCATGATAATGTTCCCGTCCCTCCCCCACCTCCACCAAGAGCGACAGCGCACCGGGTGTTGCCGAACGAGGGTTTTGCAAGTGCTATAGTCCCGCCCCGCATTAGGGCGGTCAACTTCCAAATCACTGATATGATGCTTACATTACTTGAGCAACGGGGATTCTTCACCGGGGCTCCGAGTCAAAATGCTTACAAGCATCTCAAAGGGTTCGTCGATACTTGTTGGGGGAGCAAGCAAACCACTGTCTCCGAGGACGTGCTGAGGTTGAGGCTATTTCCCTTTTCTCTACGGGGAAAGGCATTGGACTGGTTATCGAGTCTGCCCAATCATTCCATTCATACATGGTATGAGTTGGCGAAAAAATTCATTGCCAAATTCTTCTCTCCGGGGCATATGGCAACACTACGGGATGAGATTCTTGCATTCAAGCAAGATCCAAATAAGCCATTACACGAGATTTGGGAAAGATATCGTACCATGGATAAAGAGTGCCCGAATAATAATATAACCGAGGCGATGATCCAACAAACCTTCTACAAAGGGATCAACACAACAAATCAATGTGTGGTAAATCAACTCATTGGTTGGAACTTCATGAGCACGCCTTATGCCGAAGCTTGTGAAATTTTGGATGAGATGGCAGAGACCTCATCGGCATGGCAAAGTAGAGCTAATGTTCCTCAAGGTGACCCAAATGTCATTCACCTACACAAGGAACTACATGATCATGGGCAAGCTATAGCCGAGTTGACAACTACAATGAACCAATTGACCAAAGCTCAGCTTCAACAATTTCAAGGGCCAAAACAAGTGAATGCAATAGAAGGTGTGAATATGATGATGAACAAGAGACGGCAAAAAGGTCAACAAATTCAAAGCCGTCTGGAAAAATTCATGCAAGATGATAGTGAGTATGACCAAGGTGATTCGCTCAATGAGCAAGAAGAAGAAGTGTAATATGTCAACAATTATCAAGGTCAAAGAAACAATGCTCAAGGACAAAATCAACAACAATGGAAGTCACAAGGAAACCAAGAAAATTGGAATAACCAAAACCACCAAGAAAATTGGAGTGGTAGCAATCCTAATCAAGGCAATTGGAATAATCAAGGTAACCAAGGCAATTGGGGAGGCAATAACCCACGCAATTGGGGTGGCAACAATCAAAGCAATTAGGGAGGTAACAACCAAGGAGGATAGAACAACAACAACAATGGGGGTCGGGTTTTCAAAGGCCCCCAATGTTCCAACAACCGAGCAATCCACCTCCCTACTCTTCTCAAGGACCGAACTCTTCTAATAATGAGATGGCACGAATAGAGAACATGTTTAAACAGATGATGGAGTAGAATTCCGACTCCGATGCTCAACTGGCCTCCCACAATACTTCTATTCGCAATTTGGAAGTCCAATTGGCCAAATCTCGCAAGCTTTGAATACTCGTCCTAAGGGGGCACTACCAAGTGATACGGTGGTGACACCCAAGGGTGGGAATAATACGGGACATATGGCCGTGACTATGAGAAGTGGAAAAAGTGGAGATGCAACCACCTCAAATCAAAGAAGAATTGTGGATGATGATGTTGTGGTTCAAGAAGATGAAATTCCAAGCAATGTGGTTCGAGATAATGAGGAAGTGAGAATTGATATTGATAAAAATGTGGAGGATACGCAAGAAGAAGTGAACCCGTCTAGGGAACACGTGATTGACATGCTGGAACCGGTAGTGCCAAAGGCTAAGGCACCAATGCCAAGGCCTCCTCCTCCATACCCTCAAAGGCTTGCAAAGTAAAATAGTGAGAACCAATTCAAAAAGTTTATTGACATGATGAAGAGTTTGTCTATCAATGTACCATTGGTTGAGGCTTTAGAGCAAATTTTGGGTTATGCAAAGTTTATGAAGGACTTGGTCACCAAGAAGAGGTCGATGAATTATGAAACTATCAAGATGACACATCAAGTGAGTGCTATTGTGCACTCAGTGGCTCCAAAATTGGAAGATCCGGGTGCTTTCACAATCCCTTGCAGTACTGGGAGTGCCGATTTTGCCAAAGCTTTATGTGATCTTGGGGCGAGTATCAAATTGATGCCCTACTCGGTGTTCAAAACTTCGGGGATTGGGCAACCAAGACCCACTTCCATGAGGCTGCAAATGACGGATCATACAATGAAGAGACCTTCGGGGTATTATTGATGATGTGTTGGTTCGTGCTGACAAGTTCATCCTCCCTGCAGACTTCGTGATTCTTGATTGTGGAATGGACTATGAGGTGCCTATTATTTTGGGTAGACCTTTCCTTGCTACGGGGAATGCTCTTGTTGATGTGGAAGCCGGTGAGCTCACTTTCCGGGCGGGTGATGAAAAGGTGGTCTTCCATGTCACTACAACAAAAAGGGGCTTTAGCGGCAATAAAAAAGGTCATTGGCGGCAATAACAATTGCCGCTATACCATTTACCGGCAATTGATGTTTAGCCGCTGATATTGGGGTCGGCAAAGCCTTTAGCGGCATTTCTCACAAAAGCTGGTAAAGGTCTGACTTATTGCTGCTAAATATGATTTGCTTTAACGGCAATTGTTTGCGGCAATTATAATGGCTGCTAAATCTAATCTAAAAACAGCTACTAATGCTCTTTTTACGACCATTTTTATAGCCGCTAAATTCAAAATATTTGTCGCTATAGGTCCATAGCTTTAGCGGTAATCGTTTAGTGGCAATTAAAATTGCTATAATATTCCTTTTGAAAATGAGTTAGTATGCCCTTTTAGCATCCATTTTGATGGCTAGTAAATTCAATCAAATTGCCGCTAAAAATTATTTTTAACAGCAATTATAATGGCTACAATATCCCCTATGGAAACATCATAATTTGCCCTTTTATCGTCTTATTGGGTGCCATACTGTCGTTTGTAAAATAATCATATCTTGTAAGGTTTTCTACTTTTTGGTATACGGGAGGTCTTTTGCCCTTCATTAATAAATATTTATTACTTTATCACACACACACACCCAAAAAAAAAAAACCTGTGAAGGCAGATTGCCAGGACTTGATGTAAAAGCTAAATCTCTAGACCTGTATGTCATGCATTTCTGCATGAATTGCACTTTTAATTCTAATCACTTCTCTGTTTAAATCTTTGAATGCTGGAAACATTACTTGAAATGTCTTCATCTAACAGGAATTCCAAGGAGCAATTCCATTGGTAGAGTTTCCGACTGTGTCTCCAATCTGAATGATACATTACCAAACTCAGAGGAGGCAATCCGTAGAGGGGAATTATGCTGTAATTAGAAGCTTGATTCGGGTATTAGAGGTAGCAAAGCAGTCTAACTTTCTATTTCAGTATTTTAGCAGATTGGACATATTTGTAGATTAACTGGAGTTTATGTCCTTAAAAGGGTGGTGTTGTAAGGCTAAAAAGCAAGTGGATAAACGTCATTGACAAATGTTCCTCTATGCAGGTAGGGTTGTATTATGTTTGGGAATATGTTTTTCTTCTACCACTTGCCTTTGGTTATTTCTGTGCACTATCTACTATGCAGTCTTCTTGTTCATGATCTGCTTCTTGTGATGAGAAAATCCATGATCAATCTTCTCTGTCATCCCTTCTACTTCATTTCATTTTGGAAAGCTTGAAAATATGCAGTTTCTTTCGGTGTGGCTCTGAGATAAAAATAATTTATAATGCAAAATTTTCATTTAAATTGTTAATATGGATTACTTGCAGAATTTACGTGAAGCTATTGCTATCTACCGCAATAGTATTTTGCGCCAACCTGATGAGATGAAGAGAGAGGCTGCACTTTCGTTTTTTGTGGAGTACCTAGAAAGATATTACTTCCTTATATGTTTTGCTGTATATCTCCATACACAACGAGATGCACTATTTTCTAGGTCCTCTGCTCACTGCAGCTTTAGCGATTGGATGAAAGCACGACCAGAGTTGTATAGTATAATCCGTCGGTGAGGATAAAATTTTCTGCTATTGTTCAAAGTGCTTGCCTTACAATATTTTATATTGCTGCTTTTATCATCGTTATTCTTATTATTGTTTTTACTCCATCTTTTCTGATGCATAAATGTAACTGCTGCAACTGACTCTTTCAGGTGGTTATCGGACATCATTATTTTGTGTCAGTATTTTGTCACTGATTCATGTGCATATGTCTGTTGTTGGACCTGAGGAACTTTTGTAATCTTACATAATTTCAATTTAATCTGATGTTTATCTGAGAAATTAAAGAGATACCTACAGAACGAGAACATAATTTGGCCCAAAAATTGACTTTATACTACACCGGTTTTCAGTTCAATTGTTGAATTGCACTTCCCAGGCAATTTTACTTGTTCATTAAGTACATAAGTATTCTGAACTTTCAAATTATGTGGAGAAAATTAGCATTTATATCTTGCAAGAAAGTCTATGCAATCACTAAATTTGTTCAACTGTTCCTGTCTTAGTTCCTTTTAAGTTATTCGGCTTGGGGGTTGGTATTTGGAGAGAGCAGGCAGAAACATCTTTATGAACTTGTGGATCTGAACTTTGAGAAGCCTCTCAAGATTACTGACTCATCTCCACTATGCCATACATTAATCGAGTTACTTTCCAATGTAGATGTGTAGCTATGCTGGTGGTTTGATTTGCTTAAATTTTTCTAATGTAATGAAGGCATTCCTTATAAAATCTCATCTGTGTGGATGATGCTTTGTATCAAACAAGATATTACTATTTATATTAGTAAAAGTTTCTTGACCTTGGACACTGTGTTAATAGAACTTCGTGATCTCTAATATTGAAGGACCATCTTGTGATATAGCACACTTGTATGGGCTCCAGAGAGATGCTGCTTTACTGGAAAAGCCCAAAGGAATCTTGCATTATTGGAAACTTATTTGCTAGATTTGGCTGCAGGTTGCTAAGGAGAGACCCTATGGGAGCACTTGGCTACGCGAGTCTGAAACCTTCTCTCGCTAAATTGGTTGACACTGCTGATAGTCGCCCTTGTGAGATGGGGCAAGTTGCTGCTTTGAGGAACGGAGAGGTTCTTGGACCTCAAACTGTTCTTAAAAGTGACCACTGTCCTGGCTGTCAACATNGGTCTAGAGACTGCAAAAGATGTTTTGGTAACAGCAAGTTCCTCAAATAGGGGTTAGTTAGGGGTTCTAAGGTTTTGAAGAATGCAACAGTACCTGTGGTTGATCGAAATTTAACTAGGACTTCTATAACTATAGATGCTGAGCAATACGCTAATGTAGCTAGACAGCTGATCACTAAGGAACATGAACAATCTAAGATACAACTATCAACATATGGGAAAGAGAAAAGATGGTACTCTCAACATATGCAGCTGGACAGCAGGTACTTGATGCTCTGACTCCTAATGGGAATCGAGCTCAATCATCTACTGAACAAGCTGCTGATTTGAAGGATCCTAAGGCAACAGATGGTACAAAGGTTTTGGAATTTCCTACTGAGATTATTGTTCAACAACAATTGGTACATGTACATGATCAGCCGGCTGTTGTACCTGCTGAATTGTTTGAAAAAATAGCAGGCTCTAAAACTACAGCTTTGAATAGGGTTTCTCAGGTTTGCGATGGAGAAAAGCAGGTTTCTAAAGACCCTACTGCTGATCGTGTTTCAGATCAAGGATATACTCAAGTTTGTCGAGGTAATGAAGCTGTGCAGCAACATAATAATGGACAGGGGCAGATTAACACTGTGACTGATGCAACTGTTGCACGTGCTGAACTAGTTGAAAAACCAGCAGGCTTTAAATCTATTGCTGTGCATGATGAGAGGCAAGAACTTAAATGTGTTGATGTTTTGGATAGTGTAGCTGCTACAGGTGATAAGACAATGCTTGAACAAGCTGAGAACTGTCCAAATAGTCCATCTGATCAGGCCAATGATGGGCTTAATCTAGGGTGCGATGTTGCTAGTGAAGTGCAAAATAAGCTACCTGAAGTGCATGTGCGTGTAGCTGGAGAAAATACACTGTTTTCTAATAATGCAGGTACACAAGAAAGTCTGGTGAACATATGATTGTAAGGATGGATACACAACTGATGTTAATTAACTGAGTTAACTTGGCCAAATACTGTTATGATAGATTTTGCTGCAACCGTCGGAACAGAACAGCAAGAGGAAAATAGGAAGCATCTTCGGACAACAGAATTTACTAACTAGTCCCAACTTAAGTAATTGCAGTTGATATATAGTTATCGTTAATGTCAGATTGTCAAGCGTACAGAAATAAAAAAAGAAGCCTATTTCAACTTTAGTTTAGGAATATTCTGGATGGTGTTTCAAATAGTAAAAAACTCAAACAGTAGTGCACTGAAGGATAAAGATGAGTAGTACCGTGATAAAGTGAAGTATTTTCAGCAACACTAGGTATCCTTGATGTTTGTGGTACTCGTTCATGGCCGCTGTTGGCATCAGGGACCTGATATATATTAACACATTAGATAACAATACTTTTATAGGATTAAAATTTCATTAAAAATGTCTAAAACTTATGAAATCGAGTTACCTGTTCACTTCAGGTGCCATCGATATTTTGAGGCATAGGTTCATTTGAAGTATATTTGCGCATGAGTGTATTATAACAAGTGGGTGGCTTCCATGGATAGTTTCTGCCTTACAGTTCCTTCTCTCCATATCTTTTAGCCACTTGCCAATTATTTTTGTTTAGTTAGCATTCAGAATATAACTCTTTAGAATGCTCAATCTAATGACTGTTGCAGGCTAATTGTTACATATTCAGCTTGCGCTGTTCTGTACTCTCCATTTTGTTTGCGAATATCTTTCCAACTAGCAGAATTGTGAGAGTGGAGGCTGATGTTATTGACGCTGTAACTGTTAATATCTCAGTTACTCTTCTGTGAATGTAGTTTCAATATCTCAGTTACTCTTCTGGTTTAACAAACGTGCACACCTTGCTGCAATCTAAGCTATAAATATTGGCCAACTTCAATGCATCCTTCACAATGTGTTTCTTCTCTGGGGTAATGGTCTCAACAAATGAAAAAACAACACTCTCTCTATAGTCCATGTCCCCCGATAAGAAGCGAGTAGTTTCAACACCAGGGATTATTTGTTCTTAACTCCTTGAACACTCTGCAATGCGTTTTTGCTCTTCTAGCTTTAGTTCCATTCTCTCCAAAATGTGGATTGTGCTCGGTCTATTTGTTCTTTTTCGTCTGAATTAAAAGACGAGGTTAGAGTAGCAATAAGAAAAATGAACATGGAAATCAAAATACAAACAATTCTCCACCTAGGCTGAAAAGTAATAACGTAGATTTATAGGTCTAAATTAACAAAATTACCTGAGCAAATCAGTTTATGCTTCTGTTGGAATTTCATTAGGAGCAGGGCCCTCCTTTGTGCAGGGTCTTGCATGCACTTGATTTCATAATTGTGTAGCAAACTGTAAATCATCCCAACATTCATTATACTGGTTATTTCATTGTATTTCTCTCTTGTTCTCAAGTTTCTTTCAGTGATCTCATCAACATTAAGATAGTCTCCACCTTGACTTGTAACAACCAACTTAATTATTTCCATTGGACCTTTAATTGTCTGAATTGCATGGGCAACAAGGTGACACCAAGGTTGGGAAGTTTAACAGTTACAACGTCAATAACATCAGCCTCCACTCTCACAATTCTATTGCAGGCTAACTCTATTTTGGCACAATTATTTCGAGCTAATAATTTTTTTTATGAGTATGACAATCAGAAATTACCTAAGGAAATAGTGAAAATCTTTTGTAGGGGTTCAAGTGTAGCAACGGGGTGGACCTAAGTTGTCTGCCAATTTCATTAGTTAACGACCGAGAGAGCAAAGAGTCTGTGCTGTAATTTCTGCACCATATAATATTCATGTACTAGATATGCTAATAGCTTAAGCAGATCACTGTTTCATCTCATTGACAGGAACAAGATAATGAAATATATGAAACAACCAATTCTTATACTTACGCAGAACTGATATGGAATTCCCGATGTTAATCGAATTACAAAAGTTTACAATAGTGCACTTTAAAACTAATAAGTACAAGTACATATTATCTGTTCTTTCCTATTGAAAAGAGGCATTTTGCATTTTGTGACTACGGCGTAGGATCTTTTTTGTTGCTTCAATTCTTCATTTACTGATGCATAAAGACCTTCCGCTATTATTAGAGAAAACTAAAAGCTCAACTCACTTTATTCCAACAATCTTTACATTTTAAGAGCGTATTTCCTACTGAAGTCACCAAACTCATAACAAACAGACTACCCCCTGCCTCTCCACAGACACAACAACTTTTCTTTACCCTCCCAAATACACTAAAATAAAGTAAATTTGCATTGAAGACATAATAAATACAAGCAAACTACCGGCATTCAACTAAAACATCAATATGCATCAACTGACACTTAGAAAATTTCTGAAAAATCACAAAAATAACAGTGCCTTGAAAACAGAGGAACCAATTCATAAACAAGAGAGTAACAGAGGAGGAATCAGTTCAATCAATCAACTATCAATCTAACAACAACCAGATATCACAAACGACTTAGCAAACACAGAAAAAGCTATACTTTCACTAATCCCAAAAGGACGTAGTTGGATATCAAAAATCAAAAATCAAAATTGGAACCTAGTAAGCAAAAGCTTTTGCCGATTAAGAGTAGAAATTGAAGGAGACAAAGGCTTTCTGCAATAATTCTTGAAACCTACACGAAACAGAAGTTGAAGACAAATGAGAGGGAGAAGATTGACAGAGAAGAATGATAATAATCGAGCAGCATCAACCCAAAATTATATATAACTCGATCGAGAACGACCTGGGATGGCCGGAGACCGTGGCAGGGCGGAGGATTTTGCAGCGATGCTGTTAACGCGCAGGTTTTCCGTCGTTCTGTATCGTTCTAATTACAGGCGTCTTCTGTATCATTCTAATTACAGGGTTTGGTTTTTCCTTTTTTTAATTGTAGGGTTTTCTAATTGGAGGGAATGTAATTTATTGTCCCAAAAAATTGGAGGAAAAGATTGTATGGAGGGAAAGTTAAAATAATAAAAAATATAATTCAATTAGGGATTTTTAGTGGCAATTGTTTTTTATTGTCGCTAAAAATATATCTTTTACTGGCTAATGGTCATGTGCCGCTAATATTTTAGCTTAAATAATTCATTAGTGGCAATTACCTAATTGCCGCTAAATAATTGCTGCCAAAGACCTTTTTTGTAGTAGTGTGTGTGCAAATCTATGAGGCAACCAAATAGCAATGAAGTTTGTTCGTTCGTGGATTTGGTGACCGACGTGATTATTGATGATGCTAGTGCCACAATGAATGTTGAGGATAATTTGGAAGCCGTTTTGCTCAACCTTGATGATGATGAAGAGAAAGAAGGCTATGTGGAGTGTGTGAATGCATTGCAAGGAATAAGGTCGTATACTTATGAGCCCCGCAAGCTATCTTTAGATCTTGAAAATCGGAAGACTCCCCCAACAAAGCCCTCAATCGAGGAGCCTCCCACTTTGGAGTTAAAGCCATTGCCTCCACATCTCAGGTATGAATTCCTTAGCCCTTCTTCTACTTTACCGGTTTTCTTCTTGTTTGACTAACATGCAATTAGAGTCCACATTGGAGGTTCTACAAAGGAGAAAAAGAGCAATCGGATGTACCTTGGCGGATATCCGGGGCATAAGCCCTGCCTTTTGCATGCACAAGATAATTTTGGAGGAGGGTGCCAAACCCTCCGTTGAACATCAAAGGAGGTTGAATGAAGCAATGCAAGAGGTGGCCAAGAAGGAGATCATAAAGTGGTTGGATGCCGGGGTTGTTTACCCCAATTCTAATAGTTCAAGGACTTCTCCGGTGCAATGAGTCCCAAAGAAAGGGGGTATGACTGTGGTTAACAATGACAAAAATGAGTTGATTCCTACAAGAACGGTGACTAGTTGGAGGGTGTGTATGGACTATCACAAGCTCAACAAAGTTACAAGAAAAGATCATTTCCCACTTCCCTTCCTTGATCAAATGCTTGATAGGTTGGCCGGACGTGCTTTCTATTGTTTCCTCGATGGGTATTCCGGCTACAATCAAATTATCATTGCTCCAGAGGATCAAGAAAAGACTACCTTCACTTGTCCCTATGGTACTTTTGCATTTTCACGGATGCCATTTGGTTTGTGTATTGCACCGATGACTTTTCAACGGTGTATGATAGCCATTTTCACCGACATGGTGGAGGATATTTTTGAGGTCTTCATGGATGATTTCTCCGTGGTTGGGAACTCTTTTGATGGTTGCTTGAACAATTTGAATATGGTCTTGGCTAGATGTCAGGAGACAAACATGGTGTTGAATTGGGAGAAATATCACTTCATGGTCGAGGAAGGCATTGTCCTCGGCCATAAAATTTTAAAGCATGATATTGAGGTCGACAAGGAAAAAATTGAGGTGATCTCCAAACTCCCTCCCTTACATCCGTGAAGGGAGTGAGGAGCTTCTTGGGTCATGTGGGGTTCTATCGCCGATTCGTCAAGGATTTTTCCAAAGTGGTGAACCCTTTGTGTAAACTTTTGGAGAAGGATGCCAAGATCCATTTCAATGAAGATTGCATGAAGGAATTCGAGTTTCTTAAGTTCAAGTTGACTACTACTCCTATTATTACCACACCGAATTGGAGCTTGCCTTTTGAGCTCATGTGTGATGCAAGTGAAGTGGCGGTTGGAGTGGTGCTGGGGCAACGTATCAACAAATCTTCCATCCGGTCTACTATGCAAGCAAGACCATGAATGATGCCCAAATCAACCACACAGTGACTGAAAAAGAGCTCCTTGCTATTGTTTTTGCTATGAGAAGTTCCGCCCGTACTTGATGGGTACAAAGGTGATTATTCACACCGACCATGTGGTGATTTGGAATTTGATGAGCAAGGAAGATTCTAAGGCAGGGTTGATGCGGTGGGTACTTCTATTGCAAGAGTTTGATCTAGAGATTCAAGACCGCAAGGGTAGTGAAAATTAAGTGGCGGACCACTTGTACCGATTGGAGGAGGAGGGGAGGCCACATGACGGCCTTGAGATCAATGATTCATTTCTCGACGAGCAACTACTAGCCGTTTCAATGTTTGGGATGCCATGGTTTGTTGACTTAGCAAACTATCTTATGAGTGGCATTGTACTGAATGAGTTCTCTTCAAACCAAAGGAAGAAGCTCAAACGGGATTGCCTTGACTATTATTGAATGAGCCGTACCTCTTTCGGATTTGTACCGATGGTGTGATTCGATGATGTGTACCGGAGGATGAACAAGTGGGTATTCTTGAGGCTTTCCACTCTTCACCGTATGGTGGTCACCATGGTAGAGCAAGAACGGCGGCAAAAGTTTTGAGTTGTGGATTCATTGGCCTACGCTCTACAAGGATGCTAGTGAGCTTGTCAAGCATTGTGATGAATGTCAAAGGGCCGGTGGGATCTCAAAGAATGAAATGCCTCTCACCACCATTTTGGAGATAGACAATTTCGATGTGTGGGGTATTGATTTCATGGGTCCATTTGTTAGCTCTTGTGGGAACACCTACATTTTAGTCGCGGTTGATTATGTGTCTAAGTGGGTCGAGGACGTTTCTTTGCCCAACAATGAAGCGAGGAGTGTGGTGGCATTATTGAAAAAGAGCATCTTTATGAGGCTTGGTGCACCAAGGGCCATTATTAGTGATGGGGGTTCGCATTTTTGCAACAAGGCTTTTGATACCTTACTCACAAAGTATGGTGTCACTCACAAAGTATCAACCCCTTATCATCCTCAAGAAAGCGGACAAGTTGAAGTCTACAACCGAGAGATCAAGAGTATTTTGTCAAATACAGTCAATGCCAACCGGATGGATTGGTCAAGAAAACTTGATGATGCTCTTTGGGCTTATAGGACGGCCTACAAAACACCGATCGGGATGTCTCCATACCGGTTAGTGTTCAGGAAGGTGTGCCATCTTCCGGTGGAACTTGAGCATAATGCCATGTGGGCTTTGAAGAAGTTAAACCTTGAGTGGGATGTCGCCGCAAACCTAAGGGTGTCATAATTGAATGAGCTAGATGAATTTTAGTATCATGCCTACACAAGATCTTCCCTTTACAAGGAGAAGATGAAGTACCTCCATCACAAGTACATCCACAACAAGGAGTTTAAAGAGGGTGATCTTGTGCTATTGTTCAATTCCCGGTTAGGATGTTTCCGGGCAAGTTGAAGTCAAAATGGAGTGGCCCATTTGAAGTGGTGAATGTAACCCCCTTTAGTGCTCTAGATTTGAAAAATAAGAACGATGAGGTGTTTAGAGTCAATGGGCACCGGGTTAAACACTATCTTGGCAAGGTTGATGATGGCCACATCGTGGCGGTTCTCCATTTCAAATGATTGGTAATCTGCGTCGTGCCGCGATGTTAAATCAGGCGCTTCTTGGGAGGCAACCCATGTGTCTTTTTCTTTTTCTTGGTTTTCTTCTTTAGATTAGATAGGCTTTGTTTTATGCTAACTAGTTTTGAAGTGTATGCAGGAATGGGTGTGCATTGCAGGGACTGTGCAAGAAAAATTGGCTAAGTGTCACAAAAGTGCGGACCGCACCAGAATTATGCGTACCTCACAATCACTCTGCGGTTGCACAATTCTGTGTGCGGTCGCACAATTGGACGACCAAAAGTGCATGCTCTCTGAAGATTGCCTGTCAAATTTCCTTAACAATTTGCGGCCGCACTCAAAATTGTGCGGTCCGCACAAATTTTGCAGCCACACTCACTTTTGTGTGGACCGCAGAACGTCTTCAAAGGATCAGGTAAAGAGTGCGGACCGCAGTCAAAATTGTGCGGCCGCACTCAGGTAAGTTTGGGCCCGATTGGGTCAACCTATAAATAGGACTTCCATGAACTATTCACACTTTTCGACCTCTAAACTCCCAAGCCCTAAGCAACCACACCGCAAATTCCAATAGCTCTAAATTTTCTCTCATTGCATCAAGTTAGATTCTCACCTGCATCATTCAATACTGGTATGTTTAATCCATGTTAGATTTTTGTTTTCTCTTCTTAATTTGTGTTCTTTTTTTATTTGATTAGTTTAGTTATTATTAGGCCTATAAATGTCAAATGTGTTTAACATGTGCGTCAAAATCATGTGGGTAGCTTCGTATATGTTAATTAGGGACTGGATAGACCACTAAGCTTGTCAATTTGTGCAAACCATGTCTAATTTGTGAAAAATTGCATGAACCCTAGTTTACTGCCGCGTGAAATTCAAATATTGCGGCTGCACACACTTTTGTACGGTCCGCAGCTCGCTAAGTTAGGGCATCTATGTGCTTGAATTGTGCGGACCGCACTCAAAAATATGCTGTCCGCAGTGAAATTATGCGGTCCGCAGTGAAAATTGTGCGGTCCGCACTGTTAAATTATCAGAGACCCAGTAGTTTGAACCTGGGATTGTGCGGCTACACTCAAAATTGTGCGGTTCGCACTTCTGGTTATGTGGCCGCACTGCGAAATTGTGCGGCCGCACTGCGAAATTGTGCGGTCTGCACTCAGCTGTTTGCGGGTGCACTCACTTTTGTGCGGTCCGCACTGCTTCTTCTGTGACTACTTTACTGCAACTATCAAATCATGCTTCTGTATACACTATGAGATTCAATCCTAACTGATTCCTATTACTTATGTGTTGCAGACAATGGTTAGATCACGGGGCAGAGGCGATACATCAAAAAGGAGGAGTGAGCCCTCCTGAGGCCGAGGTCGAGGCAAGAGTAAGCTACCACTTGCCATTCAAAGAACCATAAGCATGAAAGCAACCACCAACATAGTTTCTGAACCCTCTGAGTCTAGTGAGTATCTCCCGTCTAGGGAAGCTTCTGAGGGTAACTCTGAGCAAGCACTGCCTGATACCCAATCTCAACAAGTCCCGAGTAGATTCCATTTGGTAGATAAATCCTCTTCCGCTGCTAGTTCTTCTGAAGGTTCGGAAGAGGGTAGCCAAGATTCTGAGCCCTCTTGATCACATGCCCCGGCTGTGCCAATATTTGTAGATGATGATGATGAGGTCCCGGATGATAGTAGAGGGGGTGACACTCGAGTGGGCGGCCTTGAGAGGTCGAGGAGAAGAGAAATGTAGGAAGACAGATTCGTCAGCTTAACTGCCTTCAACAGATTCAGAGAATGGTGGCCCCAGAGATCGCTCACTCTTGAGCAACAATTCTTATTGAAGGATTTGGACATTCATAACTCAAGTGTCCTCCGACAGTTTCAGGAGCGAAAAGGGTGGAAGTGGTTTGACCAAAGTATCCTAGATGCACATGAGCACTTGGTCAAAGAATTCTATGCAAACGTGGCTCATATCAAAGAAATGCACCAAGATAACCAAAGTGCGAAAATCTGAAATCAAATTTGACGCCTGCTCCTTGAACAAGTATGTGGGGTTTGAAGAAGTGGAAGATGTTCAGTACTTGGAGAAGCTAGCCATGGGTGATGCAGCTCACCCGTGGCTAGCTGAGATTTTGGCTGCTCGAGGACCACCACCCCCATGGCTCACAGCAGGGGTTCCTATAGTTCGGGCCACCATAAACTTTGAAGCCAAAGGATGGCAAACCTTCGTGTGCAGTCGTATTGACCCGTGCTTAAATGAGAACAACCTCCATCTTCCCCGAGAAGTGCTAGTGGCTTCAATTATGGCTGGGTACCCGATCAATAAGGGTGCTATAATGTCAACCAACATCACTCTAGCTGTCCATAAGGATGAGACATCCTACCATTACCCGAACTTCCTCACAGAATACTTCAATGATCAAAAGGTGGAGCCAAGGAAGTATGATACTAAAGTAAAGGCCAAGAAGCCTTTTTCATGGTACCACCTGCAGGGTGCTGACAACCCGAAGTTCAAGGGTAAGACAACTGCCTCTGCTGGCCAGTCTGAGGAGCCAATGGTAGTAGTCACTAATACAGCTGCGGAGCCTTCCACACATGTCATGCCTTTCACAGCAGCCGGACCTTCCACTGGGATAGCAGACATGCCACCACCTTCTTTTTCTATACCATCAGCTCCATTCTCAGTGCCAGCCTCATCCACTTATCCACAGACTGCACTGCGGGTCTCCCAAACATTGGCGAGTGTCAACAACTGGATGCAGGCAACTACTTCAAAGCCGTCTGACATATCCAGTGCTGTTGCAGCACAGTCTTTTGCCCCAGCAGCACCACAGGTACCTCCATCAGTGGAGGAAACATTAAAGAAGATTCTAGACAACCATAAGACCATTATGGAGACCCTGGTGGCACATGGGGGAGTCATTGAGGATTTGGGCAAACAAGTAAAGAAAATGCGGAAGTCTCAGGCATCAAAAGGTCAGTGGACAAGTTGAGAAAAGAAGTTGCCAAGATTGCATCTGCCGGAGATTTACCACTGGACTTACTTATCGAGGGAGCATCTTCAGCCCAGCAGTACAGGCAGCACCAGCAGGACCTGAGGCATCACATATAGCATCCGGCCAGTCTGAGGAGCCGGATGCGACTGCCCACACCGCTGAGGAGATGCTCCAGATGCTCAACAACCTTGTTGTCCCTCAGCTAAGTGATGATGAGATACAACTAAAGGAGACTGAGGGTGCTGGGGATGCTATGCAGACTGGGACCACATAGGGAGTTCTCTTAACTCTCTACCTTTCTTTAATCTTATTTTTGATAAGCATTGGAGACAATGCTCATTTTTATTCGGGGGGGGGGGGGGGGTCTATTGATTGATTTGACATTGACATTTGGCCTGTAATAACTGTAATACTATTTTTTTTCTTTTATCTTTATTTTTCTCTTTGGTTATGTATATATTCCTCCATTTCCCTTGACGTATATATTCATTTTCCCCACGATTTGTATATTCATTTGTTTTACTTTCCGTAGTTTACTTCATAGCTTTTTTAGTTTGTTTTCCTTAGTAGTATAACTTCTTATTTACTTAGTAGCTTCTTTTTGATTTGTTAGCTTCTTTCTGCGTTTGAGTGAACAATAAGCCTTTGGTTTTCTTAATGCCACAGTTCTTTCCAAAGGTGGATTCTGTGTGAACCGGGTGGCTCTTCCTAACGATGGATGGCGTGAAAACCTTCTTAAGGGATTGAGTCCTTTTTCTTTTATGTTTAGGCAAATATAGTAGTAATGAATAAAAGGGTCTCAAGCATGCTTTACTTGGTACCAACACATTTACCTACGACCTTATGGTTAAAAAAAAATTGTTGGCAGAAAATAGCTCTAGTTGTGACCTTTTGACTCGTGTGTTGACTTAAGCAGTCATCGAGTTGTTCAGTCAAACCATTTGTGATTCTCAATCTTAACTAAGGTTGTTGTGGGCCCTCGACTCCGTTCTCTTTAGCAATCCAGCAGCGTGAGAGGTGAGGTATTGAATTGCAAGTCTAAGTACCCGTGCTATTAGTCTAGAACTTGCCCCAAATATTTTTCTAGGCGAAATTCTAAGTGTAGCTTGGCTTGAGAAATGATTGTAGGATCTCCTTGACCCAATTTGAAGTTTAAAATCTTCCATAGCCTACCAATGTGATATCCCTAGTCAACCTATTTGAGCCTAAGCCCTTTTTCTTTCAATAACCACGTTACAAGCCTTTATCCGTTTTGTAATGACCCTCTCTTGGCACCCGATCTTTCCTCAGCACTCTTGGGAAACAATTGGAAAAATTATTAGTTTGGGGGAGAGACAATGAGTTTGAAAGTGAAATAAAGGTACAAAGAAGAGAAAGAAATGAAGAAAAAGGAAGGCAAAGAAAAGAAAAAAAGAAAAATGCCAAAAAGAAAGTGAATAAAGTGAAGAGTTGAAGGGAATTCAAAAGAAAACAAGGATGAAAGGCATGGAGTAAATAGAAAAGGAGAAAAATGAATGTCATGACCAAGAAAGAGTGACTTTACGTCTCTCTAGTTCTTCCGAGGAAAAAGAAATTGACTCAAAGAGTCGACAAAGTATGAGCCAAAAAGAGAAAATGGAGTGCTTTAGGAAAGATGAACTCATTCTGTTCCATCAATTCCTTCCTTGATCCAAAAAGCCTTCAGTACATCCCGGAAAAGCCCTACATGATTTCAAGTTGAGTGAGCTTGCATTAGTGATGATTTACATGAGGGGAAAGCTTATGGTACTTAGAACCGAACTTGTGACATTCTTTTGAGAGAGATTAGCGAACTTTTCACGATTCTTGCTTCGAGTGTTACATTCTAAAGTGAGATTTGCTAACAGAGAGTAAAGGAGGAGTTTGGGATACACAATGGCCTACATGAAAGAGCAAGCTTCCTTGATGAATAAAGTCAACCCTTGATGCTCTAGTGTCACATTAGAACTATTATACTCAAAAAGTCAAATCATTGCTTCGTTGATAATTCATACGTGTTGTGGGTAATAGTTAGTCCCAATTGATGTGTGACTGATTCATCTTAGGCTAGCTGAAATATCCCTTTTTCTAGTGGAGGTGGAAATTGCCTTAATTGCTTGAGGACAAGCAAAAACGTAAGTTTTGTGGGAGTTGATAAGTAGGGATTTTGACTGCTTATTTGCTCTATTTTACTTGCGTTTTAGCTCAAAAATGCTTAAAGGTATTCCCGGAAACTAATGGAATGTGCTTTCGTGCAGGAATATTGGAAAACGAGCGAAAGAAGTCAAAATCAACTCATAAAGGAGTCGAAATTGGATAAGGACCAAAATAAGGCAAAGAGGCCTACAGTGCGGACCGTAAAATACTGTGTGCGGCCGCAAACAATGAAAGAACACTGTCAACTCTCCTTCAGAGTATGCGGACCACACAATTATTGTGCGGCCACAGAAGAGGAGATTTAGAGAGTTGGTTTTTAGGCAGGCTAAAGATATGCGGACCGCACCATAATTGTGCGGTCGTAGGATGACAATTGTGGCCGCACTCACAATTATGTGGTCCGCAGAAGAGAAGAATCAGAGAGCCATGTTCCAGTCCAAGTTCAAGTGTGCGACCGCACTCAGAATTCTGTGATCCGCACAATCAAATGAAGTGCGGCCGCATCCTACTTTTATGCGACCGCAGAAGGCCCAGTTGACCAGTCAAGCTCAGAGTGCAGACCGCACAACCTCCGCCGGGACATTTTTGTCAGATATTTTCAACTTAGTATAAATAGAACTTTTTGTCATTTTTAGGTAAAGTTGTATCAGTGTAGAGCACCTGAGCCGTTTTTCTTTACTGTTTTGAGTAATATTGTACTAGGTTAGCTTCTAAATATTAGATTTTCTTTTCCTAATCATTTATTATGCATTCTATCTTAATTTCTTCTTTAGTTTCTTCATTTTTCATGAGTAGCTAAATTTCTAGCTAGGGTTGTGGCCCAACCCTAGTGTGGGTACTTAATGGGTGTTTGATTTAGGGCTTGTTTGTGATTGGGTTAGTGATATTTAGCCTAGTTCTTACTTGAATTCAAGAATTAATGGTTGCAAACATTGATTCATGCCTAATTGACTTAATTTCTACTTGAGAAAGTGAGACTAAGTCTAGGAAAACTTGGCTAACAAGAAGTTGGGGTGAACTCAAGAAATTGATAGCCCCAATTAAAGGGTGAAATCTAGAGATAGTAAGACACGACTTGAGCATATATCACTTGTTTTTGTGCAATACCCATTTGGACTTGAGAAAGCCAAATTGGGCAAAATCACTCAAACTACCAAGAGGTATAGAGTGGGTAATTGCGTGTGATTGCTATATCACAATCCCGACCAATCAAACTTAACCTAGAGTTAATAACCCATTAGGTAACCACCTAGGTGAAAATCACGACCCTAGATCTTTTATCATTTGAAACACAACCAAAACCAAAAATATTATCTTCCAGTTTTATAATTGAAATCATTAGCTTAAAGTAGAAGTAGAAACAAAAAACAAGAATGTGGAAGTGTAATTTGAGGCACATTATACAATTACACTAAATATATACCTAATCCCAATTTTAACTCCCTGTGGATTTGACCTCGACTTGCGTTGGGTTTTATTATTGCATCGACCGCCTCACTACCTATATTTGTGGTGTGAGTTTGGGCAACATCAACGTACAAGATAACAACAAATAAAAGTTAAACATGTACTATTGGGAGGGGGCATGCTAAAAGGGATACATGATACGAGAGATACAACAAAAATAATAACCAGAACAGTCAATATGCCTTTAACGAGTAAAAATAATTAAGCACAATGAAGAAAAATGCACGGAAACACCCTTCGTGCTTTTACTCTCAACCTCACAATGAAACAATGATACTGTACGACATCACCCTTCGTTCTTTTGCTCTCACTCACAGTATAAATTAATAGATACGACACGACATCACCCTTCGTGCATTAACTCTTATAACATGACACGGTATCACCCTTCGTGCATTAACACTCACAATGTGATACGGCATCACCCTTCGTGCATTAACACTCATATACGGCACGGAAACACCCTTCATGCATTAACACTCTCCCTTACTGCATAACAATGAATAAGTAATAACAGGGAGATAGGATCAACGAGTAAAAAAACTTAGTTCAACAACGGGTCCACAATACCAATCTCGACTTTGAAATGAATACTCAATTATCACGAAACCCATAAACATGGTAGGAACGATCAATTTAATAATTAACTAGTCTAAGCGTCGATAACATGATCAAAGAAAGAAATAATTGCAAGGAACAAGTCCTACCCGCATGCTATAACCCGACAACAACGCATAAGTACTCGTCACCTCACATATACGTTGTACCCAAGATATAAACATGTAGCAAATTGACAAACAAGTCTTAATCCCTCAAGTCAAGGTTAACCACGACACTTACCTCGCTCCAAAGGACCAATTCAAAGCTCAACCACGACTTTGCCTTTCAAAAATGCCTTCGAACCAATAGAATCTAGCAAATTACCAACCAAAAGATTCAAATTAAGCCTTAGGAACTACCTACGATTGTAAAGAATTCAATTTAGGTCATTATTGAAAAAGTCAACAAAAGTCAACTTTCGGGCCCGCTTAGTCCAAACCCAAAATTCGGACCAAAACTCGATTACCCGTTCACCCCCGAGCCTGGTTATGTAATTTCTTTTGGAATCCAACCACAACTTGAGGTCTAATCCCCAATTTTACAAAAATCCCTAATTCTACCCAAACCCCCAATTTCCACCATGAAAACACTAGATTTTAGGTTGAAATCTTAGGAAATATAGTGAAAGATTGAAAGAAAATGGATTAGAATCACTTACCAAATGCGACCTGAAATGCGAGAATTGCTTCGCAAATGCGAAGACTCCCCCATCTCTGCTAACATCGCATTTGCGATGGTTTGTTCGCAAATGCGGACTGCGACCTTCCGCAAATGCGACCGTTTGATCGCAATTGCGATCATTGTATCCCCCTGACCCACTTCGCAAATGCGAAGTTTTGTTCGCAAATACGAACTTGAGGTGCCCCAGCTACTCTTCGCAAATGCGATAAGTTGCTCGCAAATGCGAACCCATCAGAGGTTGCAATTGCGAAGCCTGACCTCACAATTGGGAGGTCTGAGGCCTGCACCAGATTTGGGACCCACCAATACATTTCTAAGTCCAAATTTCACTCTGTAGCCTATCCGAAACTCACCCGAGCCCTCGGGGCTCTAAACCAAATATGCACACAAGTCTAAAAACATCATACAAACTTGATAGCGCGATCAAGTAGCCAAAATAACACCTAGAACTATGAATCGGACACCAAAATCAAATGAAATTTTCAAGAAACTTTATAGTTCCTATATTAACGTCCGGATCACGTCAAACCAACTCCGTTTCTCACCAAATTCTACAAGCAAGTCATAAACATAGTATTGGACCTATACCGGGTTTCGAAACTAAAATACGGACCCGATATCCAAAAAGTCAAACATTGGTCAAACATTTCAAATTTATTAAGCTTTAAAACGTCAAATTTCAACAAAGTGCGATAACTCGGGCTAAGGACTTCCGAATTCTATTGCGCGCATACGCCAAGTCCAAAATCGCGATACGGACCCACTAGGATGGTCAAAACACGATTCCGGGTCCAATTTTTCAAAACATTGACCGAAGTTAACTCAAATGGATTTTAAGGCAAAAATTTCATATTTTTCTCAGTTTTTAACATAGAAGCTTTCCGGAAAAAATACCTAGACTACGCACGCAAATCGAGAAGGGTTAGATGAGGTTTAAGGCTTCAAAGTGCAAAATTAGGTTCTAAAACATAAGATTACTTATAGGGTCATCATATTCTCCAGCTCTAAAATAACCGTTCGTCCTCGAACAGACATAGAAAAGTACCTAGAATGGTGAAAAGGTGGGGATATCTACTCAGCATGTCCAACTTGGACTCCCAAGTAGCTGCCTCGACGGGCTGACCTCTCTACTGCACTCGTACTGAAGAACAACTCTTTGTTCTCAACTGACGAACCTACCGGGCTAGAATAGCCACCGGCTCCTCCTCATAAGTCAAATCCTTGTCCAACTGGACAGAGCTGAAATCTAACATGTGGGACGGATCGCCGTGATACTTCCGAAGCATGGACATATGGAACACCGGATGAGCTGCTAATAGACTAGGTGGCAATGCGATCTTGTAAGCCACCTCACCTATTCTCTAAAGAATCTCAAAAGGTCCGATATACTTAGGGCTCAGCTTGCCCTTCTTTCCAAACCTCATTACACCCTTCATGGGTGATACCCGGAGCAATACCCTCTCTCCGACCATGAATGCAACGTCACGAACTCTACGGTCGGCATAACTCTTCTGCCTGGACTGAGCTGTGCGAAGTCGATCCTGAATAATCTTGACCTTATCCTCTGTACCCAACAATCGAGCCTCCCCTGGCTTGAACCACCCAACTGGCGAATGACACCGCCTACCATATAATGCCTCATAGGGAGCCATCTGAATGCTCGACTGGTATCTGTTGTTGTAGGAAAACTCCGCAAGTGGCAAGAACTGATCCCAAGAACCTCCGAAGTCTATAACACAAGCGCGAAGCATATCCTCCAATATCTGAATAGTGCGCTCAGACTGTCCCTCCGTCTAAGGATGAAATGTTGTGCTCAAATCAACCTGCGTGCCCAACTCACGCTGTACTACCTCTAAAAATGCAAGGTGAACTGTCAGAAATGCTAAACACGGGCACACCGTGAAGACGAACGATCTCGCGGATGTAAATCTCAGCCAAACGCTCTGAAGAATAGGTAAATGCCACATGAATGAAATGTCTTGACTTGGTCAGCCTGTCCACAATGACCCAAACTCATCGAACTTCTTCTGAGTCCGTGGGAGTGCAACAACGAAATCCATAGTGATACGCTCCCACTTCCACTCAGGAATCTCTAACTTCTGAAGCAAACCACCAGGTCTCTAATGCTCATACTTTACCTGCTGACAATTTAGACATCGAGCTACATATGCAACTATATCCTTCTTCATCTTCCTCCACCAATAATGTTGCCGCAAAGTCCTGATACATGTTGGCGGCACCCGGATGAATAGAATACCGGAAACTGTGGGCCTCCTCAAGAATCAACTCACGAAGTCCATCCACATTAGGCACACAAACACGACCCTACATCCTCAAAACTCCATCATCTCCAACAGTAACTTGCTTGGCATCACCGTGCCGCACTGTGTCCCTAAGGACAAACAAATGAGGGTCATCATACTGTCGTTCCCTGATGCACTCAAACATCGAGCGACTATACAAGCTAGAACACGTCTGGGCTCGAAAACATCGAACCTTACGAACTGATTGGCCAAAGCCTGAACATCTAATGCAAGCGACCTCTCACCGACTAGAAGGTATGCAAGGCTGGCCATACTCACTGACTTTCTACTCAATGCAACGGCCACCACATTGGCCTTCCCGGGATGATACAAGATGGTGATATCATAGTATTTCAATAGCTCCAACCACCTCCTCTGCCTCATGTTGAGTTTCTTTTGTTTGAACAAATACTGCAAGCTCCGATGATCCGTGAATACCTCACACGACACGCCTTAAAGATAGTGCCTCAAATCTTCAACGCATGAACAATGGCTGCCAGCTCTAAGTCATGAAAAGGGTAATTCTTCTCGTGAACCTTCAACTGGCGTGGCGCATATGAAATCACTCTGCCATCGTACATCAATACCGCACCAAGTCCAATACGAGATGCGTCACAATATACCGTATAAGATCCTGAACCTGTGGGCAACACCAACACTAGCGCCATAGTCAAAGCGGTCTTGAGCTTCTGAAAGCTCGCCTCATACTCGTCTGACCATCTGAAAGGGGCACCTTTCTGGGTCAGCCTGGTCAACGGGGCTGCTATAGACGAAAACCCCTCCACAAACCGATGGTAATAACCCGCCAAACCCAAGAAACTCCGGATCGCCGTGGCTGAAGTGGGTCTAGGCTAGTTTTGAACTGCCTCAATCTTCTTAGGATCCACCTGAATACCATGTGCCAACACAACGTGCCCCAAGAAAGTCACTGAGTCCAACCAAAACTCGCATTTTGAAAACTTAGCATATAACTGGCTGTCTCTTAGAGTCTGAAGTACGATCCGAAGATGTTGCTCGTGCTCCTCTCGACTACGGGAGTAGATCAAGATATCATCAATAAACACAATCACAAAGGAATCCAGATAGGGCTTGAACACCCGGTTCATCAAATCCATAAATGCTGCTAGGGCGTTTGTCAGCCCAAATGACATCACCAGAAACTCATAATGCCCATATCGGGTCCGAAAAGCTATCTTAGGGACATCGGATGCTCTAATCCTCAACTGATGGTAGCCAGACCTCAAATCGATCTCTGAAAACACCTTGGCACCCTGAAGCTGATCAAATAAGCCATCAATCCTCGGAAATGGATACTTGTTCTTGATAGTGACTTTGTTCAATTGCCGGTAATCTATGTACATCCTCATCGATCCATCTTTCTTCTTCACAAACAACACCGCGCACCCCAGGGCGAGACACTAGGTCTAATGAAGCGCTTATCAAGCAAATCTTGCAAAAGCTCCTTCAATTCTTTCAACTCTGGCAGGGCCATACGGTATGGCGGAATAGAAATGGACTGAGTGCCCGGAACCAAGTCAATATAGAAGTCGATATCCCTATTGGGTGGCATCCATGGCAGGTCTGTAGGAAACACCTCTGGAAACTCATGGACAACTGGTTCTGAATCTATGGAAGGAACCTCCGCACTAGAATTGCGGCCATAAGCCAAATAAGCTAGACACCCCTTCTCGACCATACGTCGAGACTTCATATAAGAGATACCCTACTGGTAGAATGGCAGGATTACCTCTCCACTCTAATCGAGGCAACCTTGGCAAGACTAAGGTCACCGTCTTGGCATGACAGTCCAATATAGCATGATAAGGTGACAGCCAATCCATACCCAAGATAACATCAAAGTCTACCGTATCGAGAAGTAGAAGATCTACGCTAGTCTCAAGACTCCCAATGGTAACCACACACGAACGATAAACATGATCTACAACAATAGCATCTCCCACAGGTGTGGACACATACACAGGAGTACTCAAAGAATCACGAGGCACAACCAAATATGATGACACATAGGAATAAGTAGAACCTGAATCAAATAGAACTGAAGCATCTCTACTGCAAACTGAAACAGTACCTGTGATAACAACGTCAGATGACTCAGCCTCATGCCTAGCTAGAAAAGTATAGCATCGGGGCTGGTTCCCACCACTCTGAACTACATCTCTAGGACGGGCCCTAGCTGGCTGGCCTCCACCTCTAGCGGCCTGACCTCCACCCCTAATGGCCTGGCCTCTACCTCTAGCTGTCTGTCCCCTACCTCTAGCTGGCTGAGCGGGCGGTGAAGAACCCAGTGCCGGGACCATGGAACGAGAACCCTGATGCTGTGAGCTGCTCGATGCCCGAGGGCAAAATCTAGCAATGTGCCTCAAATCACCACAAGTATAACAGGACCTCAGCTGTTGTGGCTGCTGACCCTGAAATTGACCCTGTCGAATTGAGTAACCACCCTGAAAACTCTGGAGTGGAGGTGCACTAATAGGAGTTGGTGGTGCACTGTAGGCTAGCTGGCCCGAATAAGGCATATGAGGGCCAAGACCACCTGAAGCACCGTGGGATGCCTGGAGTGCTGAATGAAATGGCCTGGGAGGATGGCCTCTACCAAAAGTACCCCTGCCTCCAGATGAGGCACCACTGAACCCGCCAGAATGACGAGGCCTCTTGTCAGACCCCTGACTTCCCCCCGGTGCTAGAACCATCTCGACTCGCCTGGGACATTGGCAGCCGTCTGAAAAGAAATCTCACTCCCCGTCTCCTTGGCCATTTGCAACTCCATAGGCTGGGCAAGTCCCTCAATAAACCTCCGCATCCTCTCTCTCTCGGGAGGAAGCAGAAGAATAGCATGACGGGCCAGATCCACAAAACGGGTCTCATACTGGGCGACTGACATACTGCCCTGTTGGAGACGCTCGGACTGCTTGCGATAATCCTCTCTCAGTGTGACAGGAAGGAACTTTTCAAGAAATATCTGAGAGAACTGGTCCCAAGTAAGAGCAGGCGACCCAGGTGGTCTGGTCAATAAAAAATCCTTCCACCATCTCTTGGCGGAACCCATCATCAGGAGCACATCAAAATCAACAATATTGGTCTCAACTATCCCCATGTTCCGCAACACCTCATGGCAGCGTCAAGATAATCATGTGGGTCCTCAGAAGGTGTACCACTGAAGTGAACTAGAAAGAGCTTGGTAAGCTTGTCCAATCTCAATAAGCGCTCAAAAGACATGGCTAATCCATCACCGGCCTAGGCTGCAACAACCGGCTAAACTACCCCAACTAGCTGGGCTGCTGGAGTCTGATACTAGGGAGCGGAGCAATCTGCTCCGGGGTGTGAGTAGCGAGAGTCTGCGCTCCTCCCCCAGCCTGAGAGACGGCTGGTGCCATGGGAATGTACCGGCCTAGGCCACACTAAAGCGTCTGGAAGCACTGGGGCGGCGATGAACCCCTCCGGGACCTGAGTTGGTCCAACAGGAACAGTCTCGGCTGGAACCTCCTACTCAAGCTCCACCTCAGGCACCACTGCTGGTGCCGCTGCTCGACCTCTAGGCTGAGCTCTGCCCCTGCCTCGGCCTCTAGCACGGCCTCGGCCTCTACCTCCGCCTCGGCCTCTGGCACGGCCTCGGCCTCTACCTCCGCCCCTCGTAGGAGCTGCCACTGGGGGCTCTAGCTGCTGGTCAGCTGAAGATGCAGTATATGTTCTAACCATCTGCGAGAGAACAAAAGTAGAAGAGTTCAATTAGTAATGAGAGAACAAAATCGCACAACAGAGAAGAATAGAAGTGAAATTTGTTCCTAAACTTCATAGCCTCTAGAAGATAAGTACAGACGTCTGCATACCGATCCTCCAGACTGTACTAAGCCTTCTCGTGAATTGTCAGACATAGGCAACCTAGTGCTCTATACCAACGTGTCATGACCCGGAATTCCCACCTTCGGGATCGTGATGACGCGTAACATTCACTTGCTAGGCAAGCAAACGTTAGAGAACCGTTAAGTCAATTATTATTTAAATTCAATAGATAAAGTCAATTAAGACAAAATAAAATAAAACCAAGTGCGGAATAACATAATTACTCATAATATCTACTACAAATCGGATCTGGAGTCACAACTCACGAGCTTCTAAGATTTTCTACAAACAGAGTCTAAAAGAAATACAACTGTTATGAATGAAAAGAAATAGTAAAATAGGAAAATAGAAGTCCATGGTCTGCGGACGCCAGCAGATCTACCTCGAGTCTTCAACAAGCAAGTCCAAGTTGCTACGCCTCACGAACAGCTAGGGCTGGTACCAAAATCTGCGAGTGCAGAGTGTAGTATGAGTACAACCGATTCCATGTACTCGTAAATATCGAGCCTAACCTCGACAAAGTAGTGACGAGGCTATGACAAGACACCTACATGATAAACCTGTGTAGATAACAGTATATGTACAAGATAATAACAAATAAAAGCTAAACATGTACAATTGGGAAGGGACATACTAAAGGGGATACATGATACGAGAGATACATCGGAAATGATAACTAGAAAAGTCAATATGCTTAACCAGTAAAAACAGTTAAGCACAATGAAGAAAATTGCACGTCATCAACCTTCGTGCTTTTACTTTCAACCTCACAATGAAACAATGATACTGCACGGCATCACCCTTCGTGCTTTTAGTCTCACTCACAGTATAAATCAATAGATACGACACGGCATCACCCTTCGTGCATTAACACTCACAATATGGCACGACATCACCTTTCGCGCATTAAGACTCACATACGGCACAACATCACCCTTCGTGCATTAACACTCTCCCTTACCACATAACAATGCAGAAGTAATAACAAGGAGATAAGATCAACAAGTACAAGCCATACTTCAACAACGGGTCCACAATACCAATCTCAACTTTGGAATCAATACTCAACTATCACTAAAGCCCATAAACATAGTAGGAACGATCAATTTAACAATTAACTAGTCTAAGTATGGATAACATGATCAAGGAAAGCAATAATTGCAAGGAACAAGTCCCACCCGCATGCTATAAACCGACAACAACGCATAGGTACTCGTCACCTCGCATATACGTTATACCCAACATCTAAACATGTAGCAAATAGACAAATAAGTCCTAATCCTTCATGTAAAGGTTAACCACGATACTTACCTCGCTCCAAAGGACCAATTCAAAGCTCAATCACGGCTTTTCCTTTCAAACAAGCCTCCCAAACCAATAGAATCTAGCAAATTACCAACCAAACGATTGAAATTAAGCCTTAGAAACTACCCGTGATTGCAAAGATTTAAATTTAGGTCATTATTGAAAAAGTCAACAAAAGTCAACTCCCGGGTCCGCTTGGTCCAAACCCGAAATTCAGACCAAAACCCGATTACCCGTTCACCCCCAAGCCTGGTTATGTAATTTGTTTTGGAATCCAACCTCAATTTGAGGTCTAGTCCACAATTTTACAAAAATCCCTAATTCTACCAAAACCCCAAATTTCCACCATGAAAACACTAGATTTTAGGTTGAAATCTTAGGAAATGTAGTGAAATATTGAAAGAAAATGGATTAGAATTACTTACCAATGATTTGGAGAAGAAGAGTGCTTTGAAAAATCACCTCAGGATTTTCTTGTTTTGAAAATTTGAAGAATGAAAAAAAGTCCCGTCTAACTCCCTTTTTGATTAGGCGCAGATGTCGCAAATGCGACCTGGGGTTCGCAATTGCGAACCCCGCAAATGCGATTCCCCTATCTCTGCTAACATCGAATTTGTGATGGTTTGTTCTCAAATGCGAACTTCGACCTTCCGCAAATGCGACCGCTTGATCACAATTGCGATCACTGTACCTCCCTGACCCACTTCGCAAATGCAAAGTTTTGTTCGCAAATACGAACTTGAGGTGCCCCAGCTATTCTTCGCAAATGCGATGAGTATGCGATGAGTTGCTCGCAAATGTGAACCCATCAGAGGTCGAAAATGCGAAGCCAGACCTCGCAATTGCGAGGTCTGAGGCCTGCACCAAATCTGGAACACACCAGCACATTTCTAAAGTCCAAATTTCACTCCGTAGCCTATCCGAAACTCACCCGAGCCCTCGGGGCTCTAAACCAAATATGCACACAAGTCTAAAAACATCATACGAACTTGATCGCACGATCAAATCGCCAAAATAACACCTAGAACTATGAATCGGACACCAAAATCAATGAAAATTTCAAGAAACTTTAAAATTGCTATATTAACATCCGGACGTCCGAATCACGTCTAACCAACTCCGTTTCTCACCAAATTCGACAGGAAAGTCGTAAATATAGTATTGGACCTATACCGGGTTCTGGAACCAAAATACGGACCCGATATCAAAAAAGTCAAACATTTCAAAGTCATTAAGCTTTTAAACTTCAAATTTAAACAAAGTGTGATAACTCGGGCTAGGGACTTCCGAATTCGATTCCGGGCATACGCCCAAGTCCCAAATCACGATACAGACCCACTGGGACCGTCAAAACACGAATCCGGGTCCGTTTGCTCAAAACATTGACCGAAGTCAACTCAAATGGATTTTAAGGCAAAAATTTCATATTTTTCTCAGTTTTATTCATATTTTTCTCAGTTTTAAACATAAAAGTTTTCCGGAAAAACACCCGGACTGCGCACGCAAATCAAGGAGGGTTAAGATGAGGTATTTAAGGCTTCAAAGTGCAGAATTAGGTTCTAAAACATAAGATGACCTATCGGGTCATCACATAAAGAGCCTAGGAGTATTTGTTATATTTTCAATGAATAAATTAAGTTTAATATGGTCAATTTTATTGTTAACTAATGCTAAAAGATGGATTCCTTAATATGTATGAAAACAACCAAAAAATCAATTAAAGTGGACCGAAGAGAGTACTTACTAACAAATTAAAAAATTATGGGTAACTTTGACAAAAAGGGTAAGAAAAGACTTCTCTCTCTTCTTGTTTAAAGTATAATATTTAAAAGCAAAATTACTTTATCAAATGAAGTACATATTACTTTTGTATTATGAGGATTTATTATGAAACATCACTCATTTTAGAAAATATTAAAAAATTATAGTACTTCTTTTTAAGAGTCTCCAATTAAGATCTTATGGAAGGGACAAATTAAGATTATATTCCTAAGATAATTAACAAACGATTGGATGAAGGGTTCTTTCTCCAATGTTTAATTAGTTTGACATTATCAATCGTGGTTGACCAGGAGCCACAAATTCTGGTCAACCTTTTGAGTCTCTGGGGGGTTTGGACACAGATTTGTTCACATTAGGGAAGACAAATAAATATCAATTCCCATGCCTATCTTTAATTTTGGTCATCGTATTCATACAATGTGACTAACTAAAGATAGAGACTAGGAACTTTATGTCAGCAATTTTTTACTCGCTTTCACTATTTTTGTCGAGAGAAGTACTTTGTGATGCCATGTGACATCATCATGTAAAGTTTACTACTAGCATCGGCCAGAAAACAAAATATGTGTTCCGATTACACCTCTTTTTTTTTTTATTTATTTTTATTTTTTATTTTTTTTTGGTTTCAAAACTCTAGATATCCAAATTCGTTACCGTCTCTTTGGTGATGCTCCAGTAGCCCTACCTATGAATTGGGTATTCCTAAACTAAGTTATCAAAGTAGGAGTGTTCAAACCGAATCAGAAAATCGCATTTAATCGAAAATTCGATCAATCGATTAAAACCTCCGACTAGATTTGGTATTGAGTAAAAAAATTCGAATCAAACCGACATATAAATATATAATTTTGTATATATACTTTTAAGAATTTAGATAGAATTTTCATTAAAAAAATATCTAGAAATATTTGGAATCCTCTCCTGGGATGTAATATTTAGTAGAACTATCAAGTGAATTCATTTTTATTTACTTTAAATAATGGATTGCATCATCACTTTCTTATCAAGTGTTATTGAAATGCGTCAATCTTTTTGTTCTTCCATATTCATATGTCAAGATCTATTAAATTCTTATATATATTTTTTTTAAATTTAAAATGGTATTTCGATAATTTAAAATTAAATAGAACATATCATTATTTAGGTATCACACTAATTTTTATGTTTAATTACCTAAATTCGGTTAATCTTGAAAGCGTACGTCAACGAAAAATTATTGTTAGGCGACTAAAAAAAATCGCGTCTTACTAAAATTCTCCATAAGAATATTTTAATAGATTATATGTTTGTCAATTTTTTTAATTTTTCTAAATATATTCACTTATCAAAATTTTAACTGTAACTTTAACAAAATAAGATTGAAATAACAAAAAAATTGAAAAGTCTAAAAAACCCGACAAAACTGAATCAATCCAAACCTATAAAGTTGGTTTGATTCGGTTTTGATAAAAACCGAATCAACCCGGTCCATCCTCTGGTCACAACTTCGAGAAAAGAGGTGCTCGATCTTCTATTTTTTATTAGAAAAAAAAGTGTTAAAATTTTATCGTTAAACTCAAATTAAGGGCTAATTTGAATTCTAACATGAAATTATCCAGTCTTTTTGATCAACCAAACGCCTTCTTTCTCTCCTTGGACATTTTTATTTGTCTATTGAATTGCTTGCCGATCAAAGATCAGATTCCAACGTAAAGCAGCCATAATGTAGCAACCATTTCTTTAAAAAGAAGAATATTAGTTTGATATAGAATAAAAGGATAAAAACTATAGTTAAAGAAAAATAATACTTACTACTATTAGTTTTACCTTCTAGAAAAGATAACATTCTTGGTTCATCATATTCTTTTTTTTTTCTCATAGATAAAATATATATTACAACAAAGGTGGAGGAGGACCTGAACCTTACCTCCACAATAAAGATGGAAATACATTCGGTCAACCACATATGGTAACCAAGATGCACTCTAACACTATATTCAAGAGTTGAAAAGTGATAGGGGAAGCATCTCTTAGGAGTTGAGAACTAAGTACGAATTTTCTGCATTTATTATTTAATAAAGTCTTATACTTCAAGGAATGCAACTTTTAGCCAAAGAAAATGGACATTTACAAATATGGTTCTCATCAAAGGTCAAAGTAATGTTATTTCAATTTGAAGTGGTCCTTTTTTTAAAAATCTATTTTTTAATTAAAGGTAAATAATAATTGTATTGCCACTAGCTTTATAAAAGTAGAATGTCTATGTCCCAATTTTTTGCAATATTCAGTACGAATCGATTATAACTAATATAGGTTAATGGTATATAACCGTCAATAGACGTATATGAAAGGGGGAAAGTTAAAATTGCTGAAGATTCTATTCATATCCTTATGCCCAATTATATTGAGCTATACATTTCAGCCAACAGTTTAATAGGCTACACATCTAAATTATTTAATTCGAAAGCGAAATGTTGAATCTCATTTTATGACTTTAAATGCTTGCTATACTATTTTGGAAATATGTCCGTTGCATATAGTTTTCAACCTGAAAGTGACTAAAGTTTCACATTAATTTTCTTGATTACATGTTTCTATAATTTGGAATGAAAAAATGTATTCACGTATAAGTAATATTTTTCCTTTCACTTCTAAATATCTAATTATTATCTTTAGTTAACGAATTGTGGCGGATATTGTTGATGAAGGGAGCATCTTATATGAAGTCTAACACAAGCATTTTCATCCCTTACATTACATACACCTATTTCCGGAGATCATGCATAATTTGCTAACTTCCCAAACATATATTTTATAGTAATCTCTAGGTTATTTTCATTTATTACTCGTATTATTAACGTAGTACTTGATCAGTCCCACATCGACAATGAAGGAGATGGGTGGTCTCCTTAGACCATCTCCAATGCTACTCTATTTCTTGCACCAAATCCAAATTTGGTGCAAGAAATGGTATTTTTTTTGCTCCAATGCAACACTATTTCTTGCACTATTATAGAGCATGAATAGTGTTGCGCCAAATTTGGTGCAACACTATTCATCACTCTATATTTGGTTTATTAATATTTTATTCAATCTTTTTATTTTTGTAATTTTAATCTATCATATATTGGGTATATAATTAATTTTTATATTAAGATCTTTATAATTTTAATTTTATATCCTATTTTTTGATATATTAATTTTTGTATATATTATATTTATATAAAATTATAAGTTAATTTTATTATTATTATAATTGTATAAAAAGAGTAATCCCCTATGTCATTTCCAGGTGCACCAAAATTGCCAATTGCAATCGCGTTTTGCAATTGTTGTAGGTTGATCACGCTCAACTGAGTCTCACAAAAGACTAAGCGGGCGTTGCAAATATAATCTGAGTATTATTGCCCAGAGTCGAACCACAGGGAATTAACCTATCAATTACTATTGCCAGATTCACTAAATTCTCACAATCTGTTTTCCCAAACTTTCTGATTCACAATGGTTGATTTTCTAACAACTAAAGACTGAAAGTAATTAATAACTGAAAATTAACTAAACTTGATGTGTAAACAGTAGAAATAAGGTCTAAGGCAATGGTTTCCCCCGTTGGTAATTTCCTTGGTTGTATATGTCTTATAACTACGATTTAGTTATCTCTGACAATCATGAACACTCAAGCTATCGTAATTCTTTCTCAAGTAATTATGATAATCTACTAGACGCACTCTCTCAAGCTACGCTAGCTAATTTCACAATACAGTCACTTAGATTGCACCCGGGGTTTCGTTATCTCTAATCCAACCCCTAAACCCTCGGTTATGACTCTCGTCTATACTCCGGGAGTGATGTTGTCCATACAATCACCTAAATATGCACTCTCTCTCAAGTAGATACATAATAAATAGGGACGGATAATTGAGGGCCCTTTCAACTAATCCACAATCAAATCATAGATGAACAACTAGAGATTAACAACCAAATCCAATTATATTAATAAAACAACCAAGTCATCCCCAATGGGTTCTACCAAAACCTTAGATTAAGGTTTTTAGCTACTCATAACAATGGGGAAATAAACTACTAAAAGATTCATAATCGTAAATTGCAAGAAAAATAAAGAAGAATAAGAGCAATGATGTTTTGGGTGATCTCTCACACTTGTTTTCCTTGCCAAAGTACTCTCTCAAACATTACATGCCTCCCTTGGGCGAGTTCTATTGTTTAAAATAGGGTTTTGGGCTAAGAATTCCGTGTTTTGCACTTCAGTCCCTCAATTTTACGCCTCTTGCCGCGGTCCTACCGCGGTTACGCCAGGACCGCGGCCAAATCACCTCTCAGAATCCGCAATACCTTCCTGCCGCGGTCCGACCATGGTTACACCGGGACCGCGGCAGTCCATCTCTAGTTCTGGTTTTGTGCATTTCGCGTGGTGCACTTGGCGGATATTGTGCGATTGGCCTCTTTTCCTCCATAATTGATCCCAAAAGTACTCCATAGCCTTCTTTTATTGTATGTAACCTGCAAAGCATAAA
The DNA here is from genome assembly GCF_001879085.1 of Nicotiana attenuata. Lineage (NCBI taxonomy): Eukaryota > Viridiplantae > Streptophyta > Magnoliopsida > Solanales > Solanaceae > Nicotiana > Nicotiana attenuata. The sequence goes on from NW_017671614.1 coordinate 174,050, forward strand.
AAGCACTAATCAGAGCATTTTGTTATTACTTTTACCATAAAAACTATACAAGAAAGTGGTTCTTTAGGGATTAATTATAGTTCAATTCACCTATTATCACCAACCCATAACAAATATCATAGTCGATGGGGAAATCACCCTCAAACCATAACCTGTCGAATCCAAATGTGTAATTGGTTTCCAAAACTGGGTCCAAATCGGTACTAAAATCCCAAAAATACACTCTCTTAAGTGTAGGAAAAAAACTCTAAATTTCCATTAAAAATTCCAAGTTTTAGGTGTAGTAATCCATGGATATTTAATATTTAAAACCAAATCCAAGTGAATATCACTTACCGCCAAGGTAGTCGTGAAATTGCTTTTAAAAATTTCCTCTTCTCAAAGTCTAGGGCTCAAAATATGAAATAATTGGTAAAATATCGAAAATTGCAACTTAATTGCATTAGCCAACAATACTTTACGCGACCATGGTTCGCAATCGCGAAGGTCATACTGCCTCAAGCTCTAGCTAGGCTTTGCAAATGTGAATCCTCCTACGTGAATGCAAATATCCACACAACCCGGGCCTACGGGAACGCAACGCTGCCCATACAAACCCGAAGGCCAAAACCCCGCCTGACAACAAAACTCCACGAATGCAACAACTTCATCATGAACCCGTTGAAAAAATCACTAGTCAGGAAAAACACTCTACGGAATGAGACACACTGATCGTGAACGCGAAGAAAATTAGAACACCTGAAGATTAGCTAGGCCAAACTCAACCGAAATGGTCTGAAACCACCCCAAAAACTCGCCCGAGCCCCACAGGACCCCTTCCAATCATACTAAAAAGTCCAAATACATCTCCCAAACCTATCCAAGGGCTCCAAATATTGTAACTATCATCAAAACCAAGAATCGTCGATCATGGTCAATCTCTATGTTCATAAACTTCCAACTTTAAACCAAGCGTCTAATTCAAGTCTAACCAATCCGGAATGGACCCAAACTACGCACACAAGTCCCAAATAATTAAAAGGACCAATTCTAATTCCCGAAACAACAATTTGACCTCGATAGCCTCAAAGTTAACTTTTTAAACCTTTAAATTTCTAACTTCCGACAACTAGAGTTAAATCAAGCTAAAAACCTCCAAATAAAAATCCAAACATATGCATCAATCCAAAATCACTATATAAACCTATTGAAACCACCAAAACCTGAATCCGATATTGTTTACTTGAAACTCAAACCTTGGTCAACTCTTCCAACTTAAAGCTTCTGAATTGAGATTTGCTCTCCCAAATCAATTCCAAACCTCTCCAAAATCGATACCAACCATATACATGAGTGATAATGCATAATGTAAAGCAACTCAAGGTCTCAAACTACCAAACAAAGTTCTAAAGTTCAAAATGGCCGGTTGGGTCATTACACCCCTTGATTTAAATTTCGACCGTGTGGGTCCAGGGTTGACTATTGTTGATTTTTAGGAATCTGATAAAGATTGGAACTTTTTTATTTGTAATTGATTCCTATAAAATTGTTTGATTGAGTTGTTTCTGACTAGATTCGAGCCGGTCGGAGGTGATTTTTAAGGGAAAGGCTATTTTAGAGAGTTTGTTTTGCCCGCTTGAGGTAAGTATTGTGCCTAATCTTGTGTGAGGGAATAAACCTTAGTATTGGACCTTATTTTTCAATTTTAATGTATTTAAAGCGACGTATATGCGATGTGACGAGTGTATATACGGGTGCTATGTATGAAAATGATATCGTTAGACTCTAGGCTTCTACTATGCCTTAATTCGATTGTGTGCTCTCTATGATGCATGTGTAATCCTTTGTATGACTACATGAGCTTATCCTTTCATACTAGAGATCATATTTTAGGATTCTTATCTTCTAATTAGCCAAGATGGGCATTTGTGGAATCATTGCTAAATTAAATTAGTTGTAGTCATGTCTTATATCTTGAGCACACATCCACACTTCATTATTGTCCTTGTGCACCTAATGACGAATTGTGAGAATATGTCTCTTGATGGTAAATTGTTATCTTGAATTTTTTTACGATCATGGCACATATGGATGTGTTGAGCGGATTGATTGGGTGTTAGCACGAGGTCTCTTTGTTGCGGATATTGTCATCGCGATGATGTGCGGAGTATAAGAGTGACATTCTCGATTATGATACTATTGTTATTGTTATGAAACGAGGTTTTTGCCATGCAGCATGTGGATATGGATCCATCCCTCTAGGGTCGCGCTCTCATGTTTCTCTCTTGATGGCGTGCACGTGGATTGTGGTACTATGTTTGATGTGTGGAGTATAATGGTGGCATTATTGATTGATGATGTGTGGAGTTTAAGGGTGGAATTCTTGGTTGATGATGAGTGGAGTATAAGGGTGGCATTCTTGATCATGCAAGTGAATTCTCCATGCCTTGTTATGCCTTTTACATGATTTCACGTTGCTTTTAACATGCCTATCTATGCCTCTGTTATTGATTACTAATTCTCTTATCAAAATTGATTTATCTGTGATGAGCTGATAATTCTTGTTTCGTTGAGTTGATGGTACTGTATCTTGTTATATTCTTGTTGCTAGTTATTTGATATGCCGCACAGGTTCTTTGATTAGTGATTATCAAACGACTTGAACATTGGCACTACTTTACCGAGACTAATCTTGATACTTACTGAGTATATTTTGTCTCGTACTCATACTGTATTTCTCCATATTTTTGTGCATATCCGAGTGTTAGAGGCAGCAGACTTCGTGAGTGAGAAAATTGCTAATTGAGAGGATTCAAGGTAGTGCTGCATGACCGTCACAGACCCTTGGAGTCCCCTTCCCCTATTATATTGTTGTATTACTCTGAGAGAATATTGTACTCTTGATATTTCTTATGTATTCACTTTAGAGTTCATGACTCTGTACTACCTGGTGCGGAGAGTTGGCACTGTGTATCGTCATTTTGGCTTATGTTGATTACTATTTCTTCTATTTTGTGTCAATTCATGCTTATTATATAATGTTATGATGATTTAATGTTATTAGTGTGATTGGCTTTCCTAGTCTCATAGGCTAGGTGCCATCACGAACTTTGGTGGGATTTTAGGTCGTGACAGTAACTCACTAAGGAAGGACCCATTTCGACTCTCAAGTCAAAGCAAGTACTCATAGAGCCAAGAGATATTAAGCATTAAGCACAAAGTGAACATAAGTCAAGAAAATGAGACATAGGCATCATAAAACATGCTATCAATTCATCACGGCGTCATAAGCAAGTTCAAAACATAGGGAAGATACTAGACATACCAAAGCCTAAAAACGCTACTATCAAACAAGTCAAATGCGCATAGGAATCTCATCATTCTTCCTCCATTTTATTTCCTACATCCTAATCTACTTTAAAAATAAATATAAGTTCACCCGGTTCATGTTACATTCCATGAAAAAGAACCAAGGCCCAAAGAAAAAGTACGGGGGATTATTACTACCTAAAGAAAACCAAAAGACATATCTTTGTGTTTTTCTGTTTTTTAATTTTCTTGTTTAGAATTTAATCCCTCAAGAAAAATACATTGGATATCCATCGTCGAGAAAAGTCTAATATTTTTATACTTTTTATTCGATTTTCTATTATTTTGCTTTCTTTTGAACTTTACCTATACCTAAAAATACTAAACGAATACTTCCATTATCCTAAATAAGACTCCTAGAATACAAAACAAGAAGCTAATCTACCACGAGAATACATAACTACAAAAATAAAAACAAAAAGTTAACATGATACTAATATAATGCTATACAAACCAAAGAGAATCCCCACCCCACACTTAAAGAATATACTGTCCTCAATGCATAACCAAAACAAAACAAAACAAGAAAGAGTGGTAAAGAAACTCCCTGGTAACGCATCATCATCGTCCTCAACAAAGAAGGATCTATCGGCAGCCTCCCAATAATCATCATCATCTCCCAACTCAGCATCATCTCCCAACTCAGCATCATCACCCTCATTAGCTTTCTCCTCCTCACGCTCCGAATTCTCAGGAGTGTTAATATCCCCATCGTTAGGCACCCAACCTCATCATCTTTCCCACAAATTGTAAGGCCCCGTAAAATTTTACCTAGAACTCAGGGTTTCGTGGTGCTAAGGTAGGCTAATGTGTTTGAGGATTGTAGAAATTCTCACGGTACGGAATTTTTGGATTGTACAGTACGTCGGGGAGTTGGAAGAATAATTTTGCAGAACATGTCATTTCTGCGGTCCAGTATGCGGCCGCAGAGTCACTTCGCGGACCGTAGATCGGCCGCATAATGCAACAGGACCAGAGCCAAATTTTGAAGAACATTTTGTGGTCAACTATGCGACCGCATACTCATTTCGCTAGCTGCACAATTCGTCGCAGATTCATCATGAAGAATTCCGGAGGGGGACTTTTGCGGTGCGTTATGCGACCGCTAACTGGTCTGCGGACCGCAAACCTACCGCAGACCTGACCCAAGTAGCCTAGTTTTGGAGGGTGATTTCGCGGTCCCTTATGCAGACCGCATATCTGTTCTGAGGTCCACTTTGCAACCACAAAGTTGAGTTCGGAGGGTCTATTTTTCTATTTTTATAACCCGAACCTGTTTTAATAAATAGACTTAAGGGACCGTTTTTGAAGGGGAATTCTGATATTTTAAGAGAGGGGGGAGGAGCTTGAGAGAGAAAGAGGAGCTCCAACACCTTCTACTTTAATTCCTTGCTCAAGCCTTGGAGAATTCACAAGAAAGCTTGAAAAATTGTCTACTAAAGAGGTAAGATTCTAGCCCTAGCTTCCTATTTCGAATTTGGGGCAGAATATAGGTAATGGGGAAAATGGTTTTGAGAACAAGAGTTAGTTAATGATGCATGCATGTACCAATGAAGGTTGTAGGGAGATTGTGGAACATATATGGGTAACCTATTGAAGATGGAGATTGCTTGCGGGGTGAAGGAACATTCCTATAGTCGAATATGCACACCTCGTGTTTGATGAAATGCTAAAATGAGCTGAACCCACAAATATCTCCCTAAATTATAGTTCAATTTTGTTATGTCTCTAAATAGATTAAAGTTGCTCGGATTTTTGGAATATCGTAGTAATTTGAGGAAAGCTCAAGCGAGGTATGTTGGCTAAACTTCTCTTTTAGAATCGAATCACATGATGTTCTCGTAAGTCTCAAGTGTGATTGGCCCATGATTCTTATTCCTCACATCCCGAGTTACTCCTAATAAATCCGATTATTCCAAATAAGCATTGTGTCGGAAATTATATGTTCAAAATGTGTTTCAATTGTTCCTATCACAATATGCTCTCCTTGGGGAATGTGTTCAAGTATGATTTGTGTATTAAAATGTTATGACTTTAATTTGTGTTTCAAATAAAAGTTATTATGCCAAATTGTGAGAGAAAACTCAATGTGCTTATTACTCTTATTGCTCATATGTGTACTTAAAGTCTTGATTAGAAATGCATTATTGTTGATAATCCATGATAATGCCTGAAAGTGATGGGAGCGTGTATGAAATATGAAATACGGGCGACGTGCCAAGAACGAAATTACACTTGTGGCCACTAGTGCCAATGAAATGAAAAGATGTGTGAAAGATTATGATATGAACTGTAACTCCTTTTTATAATAAATATTTTGGGAGTATCTTTTAGTCACCGATGAAGGGTAGGTTGAAATAACCTAACCCCGAAACTACATCTGCCGGTGTAGGAGCGATTGAGGGGTAAATTCCCGTATTGATGTGTTGAGATTATTCCCCTTAAATGGGATGAGATTGATGTTGAGATTGTTCTCTTTAATTGGGATGAGATAATGGATAGCGGAAAATGATGTCGATCCATACGGCATTGTGGTGAGACGGCTTAGCCGATCGGGCTGAGATCGGACGCCATACCGCGCACATGGTGGTGTTGTGATCGGATGTCTCAGGGTGATATGGCTTAGCCGATCGGCCCGACATCGAACTCCGTGCTGATAACACGATGGTATATCGGTACTAAAGATCTCCCAACTTAAATAACATTGATATTCACTGAAAAATTATCTTTCTCTTAACTTGACTCTTAATATTGCTTGTGACTCTCACTAATTCCATGTTTCATTCTCATTTTACTGTTACTCGTTCTATTGAGAGGGTTTTTAGTCCTACATACTAGTACTATTCCATATGTATTAACATCCCTTTTGTTGGGGCGCTGCATCTTTAATGGATGCAGGTGGTTCCACAGCAGGTGGCATTGATCAGTGATAGCAGCACACCCTCTTCTCAGCTGACTTGGTGAGCCTCACTTCACTTCGGGGTCTTGTATCTTTTGTCCTCTATGCATAGTGTTTTGAGGTATAGCCGGAGCCTTGTTGCCGGCACCATCATACTACTCTTTTGTATCCATTAGAGGCTTCGTAGACGTAGTGTAGGTTGTATCTTGGTCTTGGGAAAGTTGAACTAAAGGTGTTGTATTTGTATCACACGTTTCCACTCCTAAACTATTAATGTGTAATGTAATCTATTTTTGGAAATTACAAATGAAGTAACTAACGGTAATGAAGTTTGTATTATTCATGCGATCTCCTCATTGTCTAGTTAATGAAATACATCTTCACTTTGTTCATGGGTACGGTCGGGTAGAAGGCATCAAGTAGGCTTGCTTGACTGGGATACTTCAGTTGAGCGTCGGTCACGCTCCCCAAGGTCGGGGCGTGACACAAATGCTAGTAATGCCTATGCCTCGGGGTTCTACGAGAAATAATCATATCAAACTCTAGTCTCCTCATCGACCTCCTCCTTCCTCAAATAATGCGTCAGCACATTGCCAAAGAACAAGATCTCCACCCTCTTACTCCTCCTAACTTGCGCCGTGTGGTGGCGTATAAAATGTCCTACATTCACCTTCTGTCCTATCATCAGATAATAAAGTAGACAAACATTGTCTCTCCTAATATGTGAGTCATGGTCACAAGGAAGCAGCCTAGTGTTAATCAACTTCAACCATACTTTAGCCGCCAAGTTTAACTTCTTCCTCGGGAATTTGATGCAGTTATGCATCCTTTTAACGCGAACCCATGTAGCATTTGAATTAACACCACACAAAGTGTGTCGAATCTCCATATAGGACGATCGGGTAATGAAATTAGCCAGTAGAGTATGGGGGACATCAGGCGCCTCCAAGTGGTTGCAGAGTGCAGTAGCAGATATATCAATCAATCTCCCACGAGTAGGCACTAGTTTCTCTTTATCCTCTAGATCCCATCCAGAATAAAATTCTCTGAGCAAGCTGACATTAGCATCTCCTGGATTTCTGAACACAAACCTTAAGCCCAAGTCATGAATAGATTTTCAGATCTTAGGGTGTTTGGATTTCAACATGTGCTCCTCCACCAGTAAGTCCACGTCCTGGTAGACGGAAGTACACTTCTTATCCCATACTTGCACTCACCTCGAGCCCGTGGTTGTGATGCTGCCATTGCTTCAAAGGCTTGCCTCCTTTCATTTTGGCAACTAGGCACAGTTTCATCTCTATTCTGTCTATTTGGTGGTGGTGCAGAAAAAGATGGCTTTCCTTTAGATGGGCCCTTTGCCTTTGCCATGTTCGGAGGTTTTGCACTAGGAGTTGGATGCACCATGTGTGCCTACAAACATCACCATTAGTCAACTTGTGGAACCATGAATCATATCAAAAAGTGGTGATAAAGACCCCACACTTAAGGTTTTATCACATGGGTTTTCAATTAATTCAAGGTTCCTCGCCTTGTGCAATTAAGCATATTTAAATCCTCAAGTCAACAAGTTCACACATAAGCACAATGTATGCACCATACTTTAACAATCTACTCCGGCTCCGGTGAGCCACCCCACATATAAATTCCATATTAATTAGGGTCACATAACACTAGTTTATCCATCTCAGAGACTCGAGCTCTTATTGGGACAAACTTTGCCTTTGAGGCATTTTATCGAACTCTTGGTGCGCACTAGTTTGTGCGTAAGCTCTTATGTGGGTGACGGATTTTCCGTAAGCTCTTATGTGGGTGACGGATTTTCCGTTAATATATTATTGATACAAGTTAAAAAGTACTTCCTTCTGAAATAGTGTAGAGAAATCCATCTTTGTTTTGCTTTGCTAGCTTGAGTGTTGAATATCTTTTGATGCCTGTTTCCGATAGATCATGACGTTGTGACCTTTTACGAACCATTTATACAGGAAATGATCTTTTATGCACTTACTGGTCATGGTCATGCTTAACAGTTCAATGAGATCATTTCAGGTTATTTCTATGTTGGAAAAGGTTAAAGTGAAAGGAAGTCACTCTTGATTGAATGTGTATTATGAATCATCAAATCAATGACCAAGCCACTTTCTCATATAGATATTGTTTATGCGAAGTAATATCTAAACAACAGACTTGGAATAGGATAAAAATACATTTCACTATGGTAAATATTTTATAGTTACTGAAATTTTATGGTCTTTAGGGTTACTTGAATTATGCCTTTGTATTATCAGTGAGTAATATTGGTGAGCAGTGAGTTGTAGAAGCTAAGTAGTATTCCGACTACCTTTCCAATGACTGGCGCTCATAAGCTAAACTTATGAATTTTATTTACAAGCTTAATATTTTGTACATAGAATTTTGATATCAATACATTTGCCAAGCATACTGTTAAGCATCGCTGCCAGCTTTTTTTCTTGAATTTATACCAGCGATTCGCATGCGTATTGTCTTTTCATATAGTTTAATTTTATTTTCCTTTCTTTCCTTCATGTAGTTGCTTAAATTGGTACCTTATGTCATATGGCATCTGATCATTTCTTCATAATTCTATCGCTGTCAATATTTTTGTCACAAAAGACTAATCACATGATGGAGAATGCTACCCCTGTTATCGATATGTAAACAGTATAATGTAACTCTCATGGAAGCTGGTTGAAGTTGCAGATACATATCTCATATGTTTTACAGTTTTGTTTTTCAAAATAATGTAGGGTTAATACACTGCTAACATTTAGCCAACTTGATAGTCTTACTACTTCCTTTTCCAGTAATGCTGCTAGACAATTAAATCAAGTATGAAATTATGTTCTCCATGTTAAAGCTTTTAGCTAGTCGTATAGTTGTGTAAATAAAGATGTCACGACGTGTCAAGCATACGCCCGTGCTATGCACGCATGGGCATCGGCCGTCTAGTTAAAAGAGAAGAGGAACTTCTTTGCTTTATTGCTTAGTCTTATCACTCATCAAACTCTAATATACTTTGTTTTGATACATCAAGCTCTCATACATTTTCACTCTTCCAGTATGGACACAAGGTAAACGTAACATATCCTCAAGATTTAAAAGAAATAATTCCAAACTAAAAATATTAGTACAGCAATTCATAATTTAAGTAAAAGAAGAAATTTTGTCAACATAGCAACGTAAGCATTTTACATATTTAGTAACTTAATGAGCTTTGAGATCCAAGCCTCCTCTTTCTGAGGCGTTCAGCGATAATAAAGGCGAGTTCAAGGGACTGAGATGCATTGAGTCTGGGATCGCAGTGGGTGTGATAGCGTGAGCTCAGATCATCGAAAGTCACGGTCCTTGATCCACCAATGCACTCTGTTACATTTTGGCCTGTCATCTCTAGGTGAACTCCTCCTGGATGGCTTCCTTCTTGCTCATGCACGTCAAAGAATGCTCTCACTTCAGCCTGTTCCCAAGAAGAATGCAATGTAAGACGTGTGCTTTATTGTCAATGTTGCAATGTGAGGGTTAAAACTTCATCCACAAGCTCTAACGAAAGAATATATTCTTAACTGTTAAGACATGCAAGTTGATGTAAACTTCCAATCATTTTTAAGACAATTATACTGTTACAACATTGAGCGTCATTGAAAAAGAAGGAAATCTACCTAAAAGACTGGATCTCAAAAATAATCCTTGTGGAATGAGACAGACAACCACCAACCTAGCCGAGATATATTTATATCCACCAGCAGCTTAAGAAACATACTTTTGACTGATTCACCCAAAAAAAACACCCTTAAAATTCAGTATGCAATTACTTGAAGGCAGCAAATTTTGTGAATTCAATTTGTCTTTCCAGTATAAAACTAGGGTCTCACCATCCTAAAGGGTATGTATGATATAACGAGTCGGGAAATTCTGAAGGAGCTATGAGAACTTACCCTGATGGCATCGAAAGGTCGAGTTTTCAGACCACAAGGTGCTTTAATGGTATTTCCATGCATAGGATCAGATACCCATGTAACAATTTGCCCAGCTCTTCTCACTGCCCTTATTAGATGAGGAAGCTTAACCCTCATGTTCTCTGCTCCCATTCTGGTAATTATTGTAATCCTTCCTGGTTTGTTGTTAGGGTTCAGAATGTCGATGAGCTTAACTAACTCATTTGGATCCATCTTGTCACTCACCTGCAGCATATATTTTCTGTTAGCCTCAAATTTTGTTACTAATTCAATATGATCTATACATTGCCATATTCATAATTGCAATCATGAAAAGACTCAAAGTAAAGCAATGCACTCACCTTTATCCCAAGGGGGTTGGCAATTCCTCTCAAGAACTCAACATGGGCACCATCCAATTGTCTGGTTCTCTCCCCAGCCCAAAGAAAATGGGCAGAGCAATCATAGTAAAGGCCAGAAGTTGAATCCAATCTTGTAAGTGACTGCTCATACGGCAAAAGTAAGCACTCGTGAGACGTCCAAAACTCAGTGGTTTTCATGATAGGATGGTCCGTTGTAAGTCCAGCAGCAGCCATGAAACCAAGGGCCTCATCCACTCTATGAGCTAATTCACGATATCTGCCAATTTAAAAAAGAAAAGAAACATTATTAACCCATAATTGCAACACTATATAAAAGCCGATGGAAAATCCGTCTCGTAATAAATATTTGGAACAGTCTAGATAGTATCCCTATAGAGGTCTGGAAGTGTCTTGGGGAGGTTGGAGTTGGAGTAGTATGGCTCACCAAGCTATTTAATGTCATACTAAGAAGTGATAGGATGACCGAAGAGCGGATGAATAGTACCTTGTTTCAATTTATAAGAACAAAGGAGATTTTAAAGTTGTGCGAACTATCGTGGCATTTAACTCATGAGTCATATAATAAAACTCTGGGAAAGAGTGATAAAGCATAGACTTAGGAACACGACAAGAGTGATAGAGAATCAGTTTGGATTTATGCCCGGTAGATCTACAACGCACAACACAGGCAATATTCTTGCTAAGAAGATTGACGAAAATTTAAAGCCAAACGAAGAAAAATCAACACATAATGTTCATTGACCTAGAGAAAAAATATGATAGAATACCACAAAAGACCCTAAAGATAGGGCACAATAGAAGCGAAAAATCCATATAAGTGATACCTACTAGTTGAGAATAGGTTTTAGACTTGATAGAGAACTTATTATTATTATTACTATTATTTATATATGTATTTATCTTTTTTTACTTGCACTTTCATTTTACTTTGATAATGATGATTGATGAAGATATGAGTTGAGCTAAAAATGAGGATTCAAACAACAAATAGCAACAAAAATTTGCAACAAGATGGAACATACCGATCACCCTGCTCACTGTGCTCTGTAAAATCTAAGTTCCATTGGTTGATCCTCTGCATGGCAGCATATCCTCCTTTAGCAAAGGCCCTCAAGAGATTCAAAGTAGCTGCAGATTGACAATAGGCCCTGATCATCCTTTGAGGGTCCGGAGTTCTTGATTTCTCATCAAATGCATCTCCATTCACATTATCTCCCCTATAACTTGGCAGCTTCACTCCATCTTTCTCTTCAAATGGGTCTGATCTAGGCTTTGCAAATTGCCCAGCCATTCTTCCAACCTATTTAGATCAAATTTGAAAATGGATATCAATACAGTTGAAAGAAACCAGAGCATATGCCAAAAGAAGGAATTTATCTACTCTTTAAGTTTTCCATGAGATAAGAAAATACTCATGAGTCATGACTAAAAAAATAAATATCCATTTCCAGGAACGAATTCAAGATAAAATTAGTGCAACAAACAGCAGGCTATTAAATACCCTAATAATTGAATAAGATTCAACTTCCATTTCTTTAAAGGCAACTTAAATATGAAACATGGTAGTTAAAAAACACTGTTTGACCTGGAAACATTAACAGCGTAACATGAAATGGGACCACCAAGTAGAAACAAATTATTGAAAGCTACCCCTACACTAAGATATTAGTTAGTTCTAGTTCTTTAAAGGGAATATAAGGGGAAAAAGAGAACATTCTAAAATTAAGTAAGAAACAAGAATATGACCTTGACAACGGGCATCTGACCACCGAACATAAGAACAGCACCCATTTGAAGGATGATTCTGAAAGTGTCCCTTATGTTAACAGCATTGAATTCCTTGAAACTCTCGGCACAGTCACCACCTTGTAGCAGAAACGCCTTCCCCATTGCAGCCTCTCCAAGTCGCTCTTCAAGACTTCTCGCCTCACCAGCAAACACAATAGGAGGGAAATCTTCAATGGTCTTAAGAACTGATTCAAGATCATCTTTATTTGGGTACTCTGGAAGCTGAAGTGCTTTCTTCGATCTCCAGCTATCAACTGACCATTTTTTAGAAACTTTGTCTGTTTTCGTCCCCGTGACAGCAGCAGCAGCAGTGGAGGAGCTGGCTGCCGGCGGCGAAGGTTTAGGGGTCTTGGAGGAGTCGGGAGAATAGACGGCTGAGATCGGTCTAACGGGTTTGGTTGAGTTGGTGGGAAGGGCATGTTTGGGAGAAGGAAAAAGAGGTTGAATTTGAATTAAGGATTTATTTTGTAGGAGGGAGTTGGTGCTGCTACTTGAAAGAGCCATTGGATTCTTTCTGTGTATTGCAAGGAAAATATGTGCTCAAATGTGGTACTTACTACCTAAGAAGGAGTAGTATAGAGATGCATAAGGGTTTTTATAAGAAGGCTTATGGTTGTTGGAGGATTTGTTGTTAGGTGAAGGCTATTTTGGTAATTAAATTACTTAATATGCACACACCAGCAAAGTCAATATTTCACCAACTTTCTTGTACATTTTTTTTTTAAGTGAATGGGTGGATTCAGTGAATAAGGAAAAAGAGAAGCATATTGAAAATGAGGCTACTAAAAATATTTTAAACCTTGTAACTAATCATTAGACCTATTTCATCTTATTTCTTCACATCAATTTTGTGACAAGATTCCCCTCTTTCTCTATTTAGAATTTGATTCTTTCAAATATAAAGGAATTTTTTTTGAACTAGGAGTAGGATTTTACGTCACATTTCTATATATTAACTACAATAACCTAGACAAGAGAGGTTGCTCAACACCCCAGCTACAACTCTAGAATTATGGATTTGAGTCATCAATTAGCATATAACTCCAGTAAAGGGATCAAAGAGGAATTAAAAAAGATAAAAAATAAAGTAACTCGTATATTTCTAATGTCTGAATGTTGTAATTCCAATTAAAAAAGGAGGTGCAAGATTAAATTGCAATTTAATGTTTATAACTCAAATTCCCAATTGCATCAACTTTCTTAACGCTTCAATTTAATATTTGACCAAAAGATAAATAAAATCCTAGCAAAGAATGTGTAAGTGCACGCCATCTTTAAGTTATCTGGAAAAGAGATTGGTAACTCCGTTTAACTTTTTTTAAAATGAGTAAGGATTATTTCAAATTCTTTTATTTATCACATCTATATCTATATATAATATAAAGCCAATATGTCGGCGCAGATGTTGCATAAAATTGAGGCATCGACTCAATTTTGAGACCCGCTTCACAACGGAAATAAATCAATTTGGTAGGGGTCCTATATTATTTTCTAATTATATATAGTTGCAATTTAGCATGTTGATTGCCTGCTCATTTAGTGTTTGATGTTTTTTTTTCCTGAGCTGAAAGTTTGATTTGTTATGTCGAACTGTTAATGCGCATTTAATAATGCATTGCAGCATTTAGTGAGCTCATAGTTTAAATGCTTATCTAAATATTGGTCCAGTTTTATACCTTTTCACGTATATGAATGATCTTTCATTTGTTCTGTTTGCTAAGTGTATTTTTTGAATATTAAATACGGATTCATTATATTTTTAGATACATTTAACTGTGATGCCTTATCTGTTGGTATTCAGCCTCTGTATAAAGGGTATCTTTGCCGATGATTCCATGTCGTCGTACCTTTATTGCATTCTAGTACTTCGTCAGAATATTTTACTGTTATTTTAAGTGGGTTTTCATCAATATAGACTTTGTGCCGCTTAATATTCTCCATCTCTCTATGGATGACTGGGAAAGAAGAATCTGAATATACTGTACGTGAATATCGGTTGGTTTACATATGGTTTGCATACACAAAAAGGTCTGTTTTCTTATTCGTTATGTTATTTATATTTTTCCGTTATTGCTATTATTATTATTATTATTATTATTATTATTATTATTATTATTATTATGGTAAGTTGATGCGTGCAAACGTTTATGGTGATCATAACTTTTTGACTGTTTATAATAGGCTAACTTGATGTTTGCATAGATTTATTTATATTGATCATTTTGAGAAACGTGGATGCCTCCTCCAAGAAGGGTCTATTTATGGCATTAAATATTTTATGGTTGCACCTAACAATGTCTGATTATAAAACTTATTTTATTTGACTTACTTCTGTAATTGAAATTACGCCAAAGAATACTACCATTCCAACGCACGGTTTCCAGTTTGTTAATCTTCCTATTATTCATTCGTGTTTCTATGCTACTACAGTACTTACAGGTGATTATTCTTACCAATCTAGCTTCTAATAAAATATAATATATTATTATTTTTCAATATAAATGGATACCCTTTGATATTGTAGAGGTAATAGATATTTTGACAACTGTTGGTATCACACAATCATTTTCTTCCAGAGTGCATAAGAGAAGCCTCGGTATTAAATTCAGATTTTTTTTTTTGTTTTTTTTGTTTTTTTTTTTTTTTTTTTTTTTTTTTTTTTTTTTTTTTTTGCATATATCACTTTTTAGTTTGTTCATGTTGGGTCCAAACGTATACACAAGTATACATGTTCGACAAGCAATAAAGTGATGAGAAAGTATCGCCCCACGAGGATTTAAGATTAACTCTCGGCCAATCTAAACTACTTATAAGTTTCTTGGTCAAGTGGTTGTGAAGAAGATGATTGTGACTTTTAATACTAAAAATTACTACGAAATTAATAAACAATCAAGATGCAAGGATCCAAAGCAAATAAGCAAATACTTAGAAGGAATTCAATCTGATAGGAATATTCTGAGGTAATTATGGGATTAATGTCTCTCCTATTGCGTTCTTCCGGTTGATTTAATCACTTGATTTATCTAATTTGTTAATTAATAGGGTTTACTATGCTTGCAAAGTTCTTTCGACGCTTCGTCAGCCTATTCAAGCCAACCTAATACTATATGTCTATAGAATTAGAATTAACAAGAATGCATGTATATTTCCTGTAAAAATAACCAAGTAAGGCAACTAGAATATGTCTATCCTAATCGCGAATCTATTCTCTAATCCCTGGATTGAAGAACTTACTGATCACGCCCAACTATGCCTTATAAAAAGGACAATGCGGTCGTTGCTAATATAATCCGGTTTACAAGTCCGGAGTCGAATCCCACAGAGAACTAAGGTTTAGCTACAGCTGTTCACTATCACCAAGAAGACAAGCTTGAACAATTCCTAACTTATAGATATTAAGATTCTTGTGTTTAACTAATTAACTAACAAATTAAAATAGGAAGTTAACAACTAACGATACTGAGGGTTATAGAAAAGATTAAGGAGGTCTAGAGTTATGATTTCCCCTATTGTCGGAATCCTTCCCGCTATGTCTTCTATAATTTCGCCTAAGTATTCTCTACCGATCATGAGCACTCTTATTACCGTAAATCTCTCCCGAGTAATTACGACAATTTACTAGACGCACTCTCCCGAGCTACGCTAGCTGGCTTTTAATACAACTCACTTTAGATCGCACCCAAGGCTTCGTTATCCCTAATCCCGCCTTTAAACCCTCGGTTATTGATCCCTCATATACTTTGGGAGTGGTGTTGTTCAACAATTACCTAAATATGCACTCTCTCCTGAGTTATGCATACTAAATAGGCACAGCTAATTGAGAGCTCTTCAATCAACTAGAATATAAACGTAGCTGAACGAATAGAGAAAAGCTATGGCTCAATTATATAAAAACATAACAAGAATTTATCCTACAAAAGGTTCTATCAAAACTCTAGATAACAAATTAGCTATTCATAATAGTATGTAAAACTACAATACTAAAAGTCATAACCAACAATGAAAAATAGGAAGAGGAAGGAAAAACTCGTAGAAGAATTCTCCGCCTTGCTCCCAATGTGTTCTTGCCTCCAAGGGTGTTGTCTAACCCTAAAGTAGTGTCTCTCCGCCTCCTTAGGTCTAATTTGTGTCCAAAATATGTCCTCTTCTTGTTCTAGGCCGGCCTCCTTTGTTTTATCTAGGGTTTAGGACTTAAAATCCCATGTTTTACACTTTAGCCCCTGAAATTTACGCTTCCTGCCGCGGTCGCGGTGGAACCGCGGCCAAACGCCCTCGCTGATTCTTCAGTCTTCCGCGACCATCTTCTACCGCGGTTCTGCCGCGGTCGCGGCAAAACCGCGGTTTTTCACCCTGTTCCGTTTGGAATTTGGAAAAACGTAAAACATGAAAGTTGTAGCCTTTGAGTTACCTTTCCAACCATATATTGTG
The DNA here is from genome assembly GCF_001879085.1 of Nicotiana attenuata. Classification (NCBI taxonomy): domain Eukaryota; kingdom Viridiplantae; phylum Streptophyta; class Magnoliopsida; order Solanales; family Solanaceae; genus Nicotiana; species Nicotiana attenuata. The sequence continues at coordinate 190,846 of NW_017671614.1, forward strand.
GAGCCCAAATGGAGTTCTGAGCCAAAAGTTATGTCTATTTTACTAGACAGTGCGCAATATGCCTCCTCAAGTCTTCGTTCGTACTTAATTATCAAATTTGACCCCCGAACACGATCCCGGCTTAATCCTTGAGCTTTTACTCAGACTTCAAAGCTTCAAATCACTTAAATTCATTCCATAACATCTATATAGCTCGGAATCACGCCTACAAGGCATAAAACACACAATTAGTGCAAAACACTAGCGATTAAAGCACAAACTCAATTAAAGTGCAGTAAATTCGAGTGTAATAAGCGACTAAAATATGCAATTATAGCCTATCATCACTTACTCTATTCAATCTTATATGCAATCTTCAGTTCTCACTTTCAAGTTCAACTATAAATTCGTAAATGGTATTCTACTGTTAGTTATGCAATAAAATAATTAAGTGCAAGATTGAATAAACAAATTAATATGATAATTCAAGCAAAATAATCAACCGTCAAACAACAATAGCCAAATAAAACCCATAATCCCAGAATAATGAAGTTCTTAGCCACTTATGTTCATGACAATAATCAAAGTAATTTTTAAACATAGAAGCTATGAATACTATATGAAAGATAGAAGAATTGATGAACTCCATGTCTGTTTGTTTTTCTATGCCTTTTGCCGCCTTCAAAATTGGCTTGAACACTCAATATCCTAGAGAAGTTTAATAACGTTATCTATCCCTCGTGAACCCATGTGCCCTCACAACAAGAACAAAAGAGTAGGTTGAATCACACATTCAAATCAAATGCTAAAATATATTTTAGGGACTCGCATATATAAAAAAAAATCACTCACTCTCACAAAAGAAGTCACATGCATGCAATTGGTACCATAGGATTGCCAATAATGTAAATCTCTACTAATATAGGATCACTCGATCTAAAATCAATTAGGACTTTTTTATAGTTGTAATGTGGGCTAAGGGACAGGTAGGATATATTTAGGAATAGTGATTAACCATCCTAAGCACTTTAACATATCACATAATTATTTGTAAGCGCAAATTCTTCTATTCCAACTTCAATTCACAAATAAAACCACCCCAACAATGTTCTCTCTCTCTTTAAGCATTACTTTACTTCATAACCACTAGCAAGGACACGATGTCAATATATATATATATATATATATATATATATATATATATATATATATATATATATATATATATATATATATATATATTTAAATTTTTTTGTTGTGTTTTTCTATTTTTAAATTTTTTTTGTGTGTTTTTGGTTAGACTGTAATCCCTTAAGAAAGCTACCCAGGAGATCCATTATCGGGAAAAGTCCTAATTTTTCTTTAGATTTTCTGTAATTAATTAACGCCAAAATAGAAAACAAAAAGCTAAATAACAATAAGAAGCTAAAAGATACTAATCAAATGTACAAACCATAGAGAAATTTTTCACCCCACACTTAAATCATACAGTGTCCTCAGTGCATATAAAAGCAATAAAAATCAAGAAGGGTGATAAGAAAACTCCCTGGTCATCCTCGTCATCTTCCTTATCAGCTCAGCATGTGGTCGTAACGACCCCACACTTAAAATCTTAGCTACGATCAACGTATGCACCACACTTTTAGACGTGAGGTGTCTCAGGGAGTGCACACGTGATTTCCATCCCCTTCTTTTTCTTTGGACTCCTTCATGAATTATTGACCTCCCAACACGCTCCTGTACCTATTCAAACACAAAACTCGACTCGTTAGTACCTAAAAACAAAAAGAAAAATCTAATTAAACTAAATAAACTACGAATTGGGTTGCCTCCTGACAAGCGCCTTAATTAACATCATGGCATGACGAATACATCATCACAATGGGTTGCCTGCCATGAAGCGCCTAACTTAACTTCGTGGCATGATGGAGAATGTTCCCTCAAATATCCACCATGTCTATCAAAGTTTAGTGACGACGAACGACATCACCCCAATAGTGTTTAAATCTTTGCCCATTAAATAAAAACGAGCCATCACTTTCGAGATCCTGTAGTTCAACAGATCCATGGTTCGTAGCCCGTACTATATCAAATGGCCCCGACCATCTAGACTTGATCTTCCCAAGAAATAGCTTCAACCTTGAATTAAACAATAGAAGGGTTTGACCTGGTTAAAACTCATGATGCAAAATATGTTTCTCATGCTATCTCTTTGTTTTCTCTTTATACAACTTCACATTTTCATATGCGTGGAATTGAAACTCTTCGAGCTCATTAAGTTGCAACTTCGTTTTTCCCCAGCTAGATCCATATCAAATTTGAGCTTCTTGATTGCCCATTATGCCTTGTGCTCAAGCTCAACGGGAAAGTGGCAAGCCTTCCCACAAAGTAACGTATATGGCGAAGTGCCAATTAGAGTTTTGTATGCAGTTCGATATGCCCATAGAGTGTCATCCAGCTTGCTAGCTGTAAGGCCCCGTAAAAGTTCGCCAAGAATTTAAGTTTTTATGGTACCAAGGTAAGATAACGTGCCATAGTACGGATATTTGGATTGTGCAATGCATCATGGAGTAATTTGTATAAAATGGCGATTCTGTGGTCCATTATGCTATCGTGGATATGTTCCACTGACAGCGAAATCACCGCGGAATGAGTCATAAGCAACTCAAAGTTGAGGGACATTTTGTTGTCCATTATGCTATCGCGAAATGGATCGCGGATCTGTTCCCCTGACCGCGGATCTGATCACACCCAACCCAAATTTTGAAGACTATTTTGTGTCCATTTCACTGACCACAGATCTATTCTGTTACCGTGAAATTGCATTGCGAAATTGACATCAGGGGTTATTTTTGGAAATTTCCTAATTCGACTCTATTTTGATATAAGGCCTTAGGGGGTCATTATAGAAGGTTAGCTTGAGGTTTTAGAAAGAGGAGAGCAATTTAGAGAGAGAGAGAGAGAGAGAAGCACTATTAATTCCACTCTTCAATTCTTGCTCAAATCTTGGGATTCTAGAGGGAAACTCACGAACTATTCAACCAACTGGGTAAGTTTTTTCCCCTAAGATTCCATGCAATGTTTGTTATGGGTTTAAGTTGAGATGTTATTATTTTGGGGCTTATGGGATGGTTATTGGAAGCCATAAGCCCTTAGTTTCGAATTTGGGGTGTTCGTGAAGAATGGATGGTATGATCCTTGAGTTGGGAGTAAAAGGACGGGCCAGCATGTGCCAATGAAGGTTGTTGGGTGTTGTATGACTATTGTAGATGTTACACCCCGTATTTTCGTATGTGAGAGTACGTCGTAAGTCAATTGATGTATGATTCGAAATGAGTTCGCCTTTGAAAGTACATAAATTTAGTTAATCATGTTACCTTGGAGGTTACAAATATTTAAGATCATAAAAAACAAGTACCAAGAGGGTTAGAAGGTTTAGAAGCTAAACGAATTGAAGAAAATAAGTTTTGTCAAAATTCAACAAGTTGGGAATGTTATAACATGTACTTTTGGGGTGAGACTATGGTACTCAACATGATAAGGAGGTTATGTTATGAGTTATTTAAGTCTTATGATAGTCGTGTGTTATATTTTTAAGTCAAGCGAGTTGTGGAACAAAAGCTGGCAAAGGTCATCACAAGCTACATTCATAAATGTGCTGAAAATTAAGTGAAATGTATGTGAACTTTTCTCCCAATGTATTTAGAATTACGGGATGATCCACCTACCAAATTGAAGATCTATGAGTCTAGTTTCTAACGCATTAAATTTTTTTTATCAATATAACATCGGTGTAGAGAGATATTTGTATTTTTGTGAGACTGAGCAGGAAACCCCTATGGGACCCACTTGGTCGGTGGCCGACCTTTACTTGTTTTTATCTCGTTTTTGGGATGAGCTTTGCTCATTTTTCGTCCTCCTTCCATCCTCGCACTCTCCAAACCCTCCCAAACATTTCTACCAAGGCTCCAAACAAATTTCAAAAAAATACACCATAATCCATTATCAAAGTTCGCCAAAGGTGAAGAATAACCCCTTTATGGTGTTGTAATGTGAATAAGGATGATGGTGCGGTAAGTTAAGCTTAGGGTTCGAATTTTATCTACTGCCTAAGGAATGTTTAACATCTTTTTGATGGTGTTTAAGGTTAATTACATGTTGGTTGTGGTGTTGGAGTGAAAGATTACAAGATAGCACTTGAAAGGGGAAGAGATGTTGTTATCTTTTGTTGGGTTGTTTTATATATATATATATATATATATATATATATATATATATATATATATATATATATATATATATATATATATATATATATATATATATATATATATATA